>NW_015546139.1:30568-38433 GCF_001515605.1 Sinocyclocheilus anshuiensis | reverse complement strand
AAAGTGTCTTAAATAGCTGAAAATCATGATTTCTTGTTGTCTGTATTAGTCAGTGCATTTTTTTCCATCATGTATCATTGTGTAATCAAAATATTTTATTGTACTTTTCTTTTGGTAATATTTCATTCATTTTATTTATAAAAGCCCTAAAGAGTCATTTACCTAATTCTACAACATCATTTTTTTTTTAAATAACTTTTTTCTTATAAAAATGTGTGTCCGTAAATATTGCGTCAACTCTGATACTTTGTACTTTGCCTTTAAATTAGTGGAATTATCTCCCACAACTATGTAAGATACAGGATATGATTCCCTCACTGCTCACTGTTAAGATCTGAAGCACTGAAAAGTCTATGTGCTCTCTCTAAGAAAATATTTTAATCTAAAAGTTCTTACACCAAAAGTTATTTTATAAAGTGTCATATCTGTTACCACAATATCAAAAGGAAAACAGATTTTTTCATTGATCACATTTTGTGTTATTTAAAAGTATTTTAATCATGATTTCATTAGTGCCATGTGCTCTTAGCATTTATGCTAGCAAGTGGAGTTTTTGGCAAAAAATAAAGAAAATTGTCAATTCTGTTACCGTCAAACTCTGTTACCAAGGTAGAGTAACAATTCTGACAATGCGGTAACAGAATTGACAGTCCATCGGACAATTCTGACAATTATGTTACTTAAAAGGTCAACTCTGTTTATGAACTATTTTCACAAATAAAAATAAAATTGTGGTTTAAAATCTAATAAACATTATTGATTTATTTTTGCACCCTTATAATATTTCAACAACATCAATTTTTTTAACTGGATATTGTATATAATAAATTTTCAGATGAAACATATTTGCTCCAAGTGGACGGTTCTGTGAAGACATAGGTATTTTATTTTTATTCTTAAGGTATGCATAGGTGAAATATTATCTCAGTTTCAAGTGATGGAATGTAAGGACTGTTTGTCTAATGAAACAAGAAGGATTTTTCCTGTTATGATTCACTGTTATTTCTACACAGTGTTAATTTGTCTGTAACAGAGTTGACAAACAATACCATAAAGACATTTGTTTGTTTTTTCATTAAAAGTAAAAAAAAAGGAAGTAACTTGTGTTTGGCAAGCACTGAATTATTAAAATTAAATGTTTTCAATAAGATACTGAAAAAAAAATCTGTTAGTGAAAAGTTTTTTTTTTTTACTTTCTGCAATGCCAAATGTATCTCCAATTATAGAATCACCCATACACAAGGAATTTGTTTTAGTGAGAGAAGAAGCTTCCAGATTTGCATGTAGAGAGCAATAGAGTCTGGTTAAGATTTAAAAAATTTTAACTGTCAAAAGTTACACACTTAATACAGTTGTTTGAATGTCTACAAAAGACCTTTAAATATAAATGTAGGATATAACCATTTAAGTAATGTGTATATTTGAAATTACAGATATTTTTTTAAATGGTCCAATTAGATTTTGGTAGCTAAGGCCGAACTGTTTGGTGCCCTTTTTTATGCCCCAAAACTTTGACATTATCAAATAATTTTTTATTCATGTGATGCATTAAATACACTATATTGCCAAAAGTATTGGGACATCCCCTTCTAATGAACAGGTTTGACTACTTTAGTCATTTCCATGAAAACAAATCTTAATGTTTAAGCATATAATGATATTTTAGGGAATTGTGTGCATCTGATTTTATAGCAACAGCTTGCTATCAGCACTGGCTGAATCAATCATTTCTTTTTGAACCTTGCCTTATACACTGAGGCATTGCCATGTTAGAATAGAAAAGGGTCCTGTCCAAACTGTTGCTATAAAATTAGAAGCACACAGTTCCCTGAATATCATTATATGCTTAAGCATTAAAGGGTTAGTTCACCCAAAAATGAAAATTAGCCCATGTTTTACTCACCCTCAAAGCAGCCTAGGTGTATATGACTTTCTTCTTTCAGACAAATCCAATCTGAGTTATATTTAAAAAAAATTCCTTGCTCTTCCAAGCTTTAGAATGGGAGTAGGCAGGTGTTTTTGTTCAACAGTCCAAAAGTAGTCAAATAAAGCATGTGCATCCATAATAAAATGTGCCTCACACAGCTCCAAGGGGTGAAAAAAGGCCTCCTGTAGAGAATTGATGTGTTTTTTTAGATAAATATCCATATTTAAAATGTTATAAACATTTTTATCTCACTTCCGCTGACTGTCATATATGCAAGACGTTCCGGGCGGAAGACGTAGGACGTACGCGTCACGCACGCACCTGTGAGATATGCCACTCTCGCGAGTTTGTTTACAGGAGCAAAGGAAGCAAAGTTATATTGAAATCCTCTGACATTTTTCTTTACAAATCCTCGTTTTGTGCTTCTAATAAGTGACCGGCGTTTTGATTTGCCGTCTCTCCTCCGCTTTTCCGCAGTCGTCACTAATCACCGGCACGTGCATGAGGCGTGTGTCCTATGTCATCCGAGAGAAAAGTGATTATAACTTTTTAAATATGGATATTTTTCTTACAAAAACGCATCGATTCGCTACAGGAGGCCTTTATTCACCACCCTGAGCCATGTGAGGCACGTTTTATTATGGATACGCGCGCTTTATTTGACTACTTTTGGACTGAACAAAAACACCCGCCCATGCCATTCTAACGCTTGGAAGAGCCAGGATACTTTTTAATATAACTCCAATTGGATTCGTCTGAAAGAAGAAAGTCATATACATCTAGGACGCTTTGAGGGTGAGTAAAACATGGGCTAATTTTCATTTTTGGGTGAACTAACCCGTTAAGATTTGTACTCATGGAAATTACTAAAGTAGTCAAACCTGTTCATTAGAAGGTGTCCCAATACTATTGGCAATATACTAAATATGTATATTCGACAATTAATTGAAGACGTTTCATACACTTTAATTTGCCTCATTGTTGATTTTTCATTGTGTAGCTAATATAAGACTTGTAGCAAGAAAAATTATATCAGAAAAAAAATGTGTAGGCCAAGTCTTTAAAGGGTTAGTTCACCCAAAAATTCAAATTCTGTCATTAATTACTCGCCCTCATGTCGTTCCAAACCCGTAAGACCTCTATTCATCTTCGGAAAAACGAATCAAGATATTTTTGATGCATTCTTGTGAGCTCTCTGACCCTCCCATAGACAGCAATGTAATTAACATGATCAATGTCCAGAAACATAGCAAGGACTTCGGCAAAATAATCCATGTGACATCAGGGGTTCAACCGTAATTTTTACGAAGCTACGAGATTACTTTTTGTGCGCAAAGAAAATAAAATCAACAACTTTATTCAATAATTTGTCTCCTCCGCGTCACCCTGGCACCATTTTGGAGAGAAGCTTAATGCATGGAGGCGCCAGTGCGATCACTTGCATTTTTTAAAAATAACAGTGGAAACACCTTAAAATACGCCATCATTTTTGCTCATACAGATAAGACTAATATATCATTCGGAACTGTGAAGGGTCTACTTTTATTTGAGTGCACTCGCAATATCACCAAAACATTGCTTTTGTAAAATAAAATTTAATAAAAAAACAAACAAACAAAATAAGCTTTCTGCGAATACTAGCATCACATAAATATATCTATAGAAAGCTTTGTAAAATAAAATTTAATAAAAAAACAAACAAACAAAATAAGCTTTCTGCGAATACTAGCATCACATAAATATATCTATATATATCTAATTGACCACAAAACGAAATAATTCAATAATTTGCAAACAAAAACTCTTTCATTATGTAATCCGTAAAGGCACGTCCAGTGAGGAGATGGCGAGTCAGGATTATCAACTTCATCTTTGCAACACTGAGTGCGGAATAGAATAGGCTAGGTATAGCCTAAATATTAAAGGCACATTATGGTTTAGTATTTACTACTACTACTAGTCGACTAGAAAAATCTTTTGGTCGTGGGCAGCCCTAGTTTTAATCCAGTCCTTTTTTCTTCTACAACTCTTTCAGCCGCTGGTGGGGACACTAAACACCATCCGGGCCGGTCTTGACAGTTGCAGTAGTATATGGTCTCGTGTTGTTTCCACCAGCGAAATATAATAAAAAAACTAAAACAAAACTGCTGTACAGATGATTTATTAACATACGTGTTGCAAAGGCATGTGACGCGGAGTGAGAACGGTTTGAATATTCATGATAATCTCGCTAAGGGAAAGAACGGGAATGGTGAAAAAAACATGGGAGGGGGCCCTTGGAGGTAACTGTCCCCGGGGCCTTTTGAAGTCATAATCCATCTCTGCTCTGATCACATGTAAACGGCTTCTCTCCAGTGCAAATCTTCACGTGTTTTTTAAGGTTTCCTCTTTTAGTGAAGCTCTTTCCACATTGTTGGCAGGTCAAAGGTTTCTCTCCGGCATGAATCATCATGTGGTCATCGAGTTGTTGTTTATATGTAAAACTTTTTCCACATTGAGAACATGTGTAAGGCTTCTCTCCAGTGTGAATTCTCATGTTGACTTCAAGGTTTGGTTTTCGAATTAAGTTCTTTCCACACAGTTTGCAGGTGAAAGGCTTCTCTCCAGTGTGAACTCTCATGTGGTCTTTAAGGTTTCCTTTTTGAGTAAAACTCTTTCCACACTGAGGACAGGTGAAAGGTTTCTCTCCAGTATGAATTCTCGTGTGGTTTTTAAGGTTTGCTTTTTGAATGAAACTTTTTCCACACAGTTTGCAGGTGAAAGGCTTTTCTCCAGTGTGAACTCTCATGTGGACTTCAAGATTTCCTTTTCTGTTGAAACTTTTCCCACACTGTTGGCAGGTGAGATAACTTTTGTTTGCTGTCTTTTGAGCTCTTTTTTTGTGAAGTCTTTTCAGTATGTGAGCAACTAAATGATTTTTCTCCAGTCATGAAATCATATTTCTCATGCTGAACACTGAGTTCTTGACTCTCCTCTTTCAGTGTCATCAGGTCTAATGCAAAAAACACAAATCCAGATTAACCCCATTTTTAATGGCACAAAGAACGAACATCAAAATCAACAACATGTAGATCTTATACGCACTAAGCTATTAAAGGAGGTGTTAAATGTGATCTTAAAATTTCTTCCCATTATTCGAAGTGATGATGATAAAAAAACGAGCCAAGTTTATTGTGTAATCTTAGTTGTGTATGTTTAATGGTAATGGCTCATGTGATCTCAACAAGTCTGTCCACACGATGTAGGTTTGCCACCCGTCCCTTAAAATACGGAATCGTCCCGTATTTAAAGGTAAATTGATGTGTCCCGTATCAAATCAATACGGGACGCGATTTGCCCGTATTTTACAAAGGCCAAAGTTGAATCAACAAATAAGTATTTTGCACTGTTTATAATACTAATAGCAATTATGATACAATATAATAAGCTATAATATCCATCACGCTCCCTAAGGTCGCAAAACTCTGGACTTTTGGTAGTACCTAGGATAGCAAAGTCCACTAAAGGAGGTAGAGCGTTTTCAAATTTGGCTCCCAAACTCTGGAATAGCCTTCCTGATAACGTTCGGGGTTCAGAAACACTCTCTCTGTTTAAATCTAGATTATAGACACATCTCTTTAGCCAAGCATTCACATAACGTATCTCATAACCTTGTACTTCAGTTATATCTGATCAAATGCATATCAACATTCTTTTGCTGGGGTTGAACACGTCATTTTTGCTTTGTTGGAACAGCAGCTACGCTATTTTTTTTCTCTATTACCTTCTCTGTTTCTGTTTCTGTAATAGGAATCACACAAACTTCAGTCTGGATCCAGCTCTTACAAAGCCCTGAGATGACCGAACACCTGAGAAGAGATGATGCCAACCCCCCAGAGGACATCAGATGTTGCCAACCCTGAAACAACATACAAAACTACCAAATTTTGCTATAAGTTTGATTGCAACATATAATCATTGCTGTTAATAGTGTTCACCGCCTGTTTGATTACATGACATTAACTAACTGCTTGATTTTTACCGTTTGTTTCTGCCATATGGACATCAACTTGAGATAGTCACCACTGATAAGCTATTACTAAATATAATGTTCAGTTCAATTTCAGTTCAATTTTATTTTCAGTATATAGCACATTTAAAAACAACCATGGCTGACCAAAGTGCTTAACAATGTCCGGAGAAACACAAACAAGACAAATACAGTAAAAACGTCACAATGGCTCAGCTCGAAATAAAAGCCAAGGAATACAGGTACGTCTTACGTAATGACTCAAAAATTCCAGCAGTCTGAGCAGTTCTTATGTGTACAGGTAAACTGTTTCACAAATTAGGTGTCACCACTGAAAAAGCTCGGTCAACTTTATTTTTTAACCTGGCTCTCGAACATCGAGGAGCACCTGATTGGACAACCTCAGTGCTTTAACAGAAGTGTGAACATGTAAAAGCTCTGATAAATAAGCAGGCACCAACCCATTTATAACCAACATATAAAGAGTTACAGTAGTCTAGTCTAGATGTTATAAAAGCACGAGTTACACTTTCAAACTCCTTACGCGGCAGGTAGGGCTTGACTTTAACCAACAGTCTCAGTTGAAAGAAACTGTCTTTTACAGCAGAATTAATCTGTTTTTCAAATTTAAAAGCACTGTCAAAAACCACACCGAGATTATTGGTAAATGAACGAACATACAGACCTAAATTACCAAGTGCATCTACACAAGCACTTAAATCCCCAGGACGACCAAACACAACAATCTCAGTCTTATTTTCATTAAGACAAAGAAAGTTCTGATCCAGCTCAATCTCTCGGGCAATTAAGTAATGACAGAAATTAAGCTTAATTGAATGACGTTTTAATGGCTATAGATGTACATTTTTTTATCATGTTACACCCATTCTGAGATCCCTGCATTGGCTGCCTGTTCAGTACAGAAGTTAGTTTAAAATTCTTCTATTTGTCTACAAATCATTGAACAATTTAGCTCCGCCTTATCTTACAAACCTATTTCATCCCTACGTCCCCACAAGACGATTATGATCCGAGGAAAAATTTCTCCTCCAGATAGTGTACAGCACTTTGGTCGGCTTTTAGCTGTTTTTAAATGTGCTTAAGAAATAAACTTGAACTTAATAAATTTGTACATCATCCGCATACCAGTGGAAGGAGATATTCTGCTTTCTAAAAATATACCCCAAGGGCACCATATACAAAGAAAACAACATGGGGCCCAATATTGACCCTTGGGGGACGCCACAAAAAAGAGGGGCAGCAGATGAAGAAAATTCACCAAGGTCAACAGAAAAACTTCTGTCTGTCGAATACGATTGAAACTATTTAACCCTTTAGGTGCCAGGAATTTTTGGGAAAAATGCTGGATTTTGACATCAAGATTTCAAAAGCTTATGGCTTGAAAGGGCTTAAAGATCTACTGTAAATTAGAAAAATGTTGGGCATGACCAAAAGTTTGTGGGGTGTAAATATACTCGTCTAATTTCCACGACATTCTAATTTATTGAGATGCACCTGTAAGTATTAGCAACTTTACATGGCCGCTCAATCTAATGTTAATCTAGAAAAACATGCGCTATTGAAGCGTCTGAGCAGAGTGTGGAAACTGAACAGCAGCGCGCTCACTGCAGGACAGATGGAGGCGCCGGTGCGCTCACTTGCTCTTAAAATGATCATATTATGACGTCATCAGAGGCGGCCATCTTGAATTTCATAATATTCAGGAAATAGTAGATATTGAAGATATATTGTAGATATAATGTTTTTTATTTTTATCTTTTTATCCTAATTCCAAATGATCCAAAAAGAGGAAACCTGTCACGAATCCAGTCTATGAACTTCCATTCACTTACCACCAGAGGTCACCCTTCCATGATATTGACTCTCGCACCACACAGACTGTTACACATCACCCTGGACTCAATTTCC
>NW_015546139.1:28884-30457 GCF_001515605.1 Sinocyclocheilus anshuiensis | reverse complement strand
GTATTTCCCCTTTGCCTTGCTGATTCGGACTGTGTTTGCACCTCGATTGGATTATTGCTTGTTTTGGATTCTTCTTTTGTCTTGCCCTCAATATACCAGTTTGCCATTGTCAGAACCTTGCCTGTTTTTATGACCAAGCCTTTAAATAAAAGCAGAAAAGAGGAAACCAACAATAAAACAGGAGAAAGTACTCAATTACCTGATACACTTTATAACAAACTCAAATAAACATTGTCATCGCTATTTCCAGCCCTATTTAGATCCAGATCACCCCTGAGAATCGGCGAATAACACTTGCAACACATCCTCACGGTACAACTTTTTATTAGCCATTTGGCAATTTTCTCTCACAAATCTCACAATTTACTCAGACGCTCTGAACTGAACAACTGAACTGAACCGCATCAATGACACGATAGCTCACTTGCCTGCACAGTTTACAGAGAAGCATTTGAGTTGCTCACGGTGGACTGTCTGACTTAAAGGGACAGTTCACCCAAAAAAATTTGTCATCGTTTACACACCCATGAAGAATGTGGGTAACCAAACAGTTTCTGGTCTCCAATGACTCTGATAGTATTTTTTTCTCTACTATGGAAGTTACTGAGGACCAGAAGTTGTTTAGTTACCCACATTCTTTAAAGTATCTTCTTTTGTGTTCAACAGAAGAACTTTATGCAGGTTTAGAACAACCTGGGAAAATTTAATTTTCATTTTTGGGTGAACCATACCTTTACAGTGACATTGGCCTATTGTTTTATTACAATTTGGACAGTCTGTTAATATAATATTCCATACATTATCAGAGCTTGGTAGACATTATTATATTTTAGTCATCATTAGACAGATGAATTAATAGATTATAATTAATTTTAGAGCCTATTTATTAATCATAAATATATAATCATATATGTCATGTACAATTTGGCATTTTAAAAAGTTTAAAAAATGCTCAATTATTTAGATAAAAATGGGACAAATAATTACATAATCATGTAGTCCTAATTTAAGCAAATGAATTAAAGAAATAAAAAAAAATTCACCCCATCCAGGTAACAGCTGCAGAATGGTCAACAAAAGACTAATAATAATTATAGTCAAATTCTAAATAACGATATTAATTTGTTCTGTTGCAATTTCACATACTTGAGCATGTTTTCCTCACTGATTATTTTTGTCCCTGGTGGTTTTGGGTGTTTTTTGGGGGGGCGGGAATGGGTGTCCCTTATTTTATACAATACAATACAATACAAGTTTAATTGTATAGCACATTTAAAAACAACTGGTGTTGACCAAAGTGCTTTACAAGGCTAAAAGAAACAGACAATAATGACACAAAACATTTAAGCACTAGAGAAACAATAAAAGTAAGATAAAAAATAAATAGAAGCCTAAAAAAATATAAAATAGTGGAGAAAGGCTAGAATCAAAAGATATTAATGCCAATATGAGTCAAGGGATATTGAAAGCCATGGAAAAAAGGTAAGTTTTCAAGGTGGATTTAAAAGTTGACAAGGTTTGGGCGGATCTGATGTAGGCTGGAAGGCTATTCCATAACTTAGGACCGATGACC
>NW_015546139.1:2456-28835 GCF_001515605.1 Sinocyclocheilus anshuiensis | reverse complement strand
GATTTAAAAGTTGAAAAGGTTTGTGCGCATCTGATGTAGGCTGGAAGGCTATTCCATAACTTAGGACCGATGACCTGTATTTGTATCTGTATCTGTATTTGACCGGTAGCCAATGAAGCGAAATCAGAACCGGTGTGATATGATCTCTTTTACGCTTCCCTTTGAGGAGCCAGGCTGCGGCATTTTGAACTAACTGTAGGCGTGTGACAGATCATTTGAACCAAACAAGATAATTTCAGTCTTACTCTCATTAAGACTTAAGAAATTACTAGCAAGCCAGAGTTTCAGTTCGTCTAAGCAGTCTAATATAGGCTTAAAGGCATGCTTATCGTCACGCTTTAAAGGCAGATAAATTTGTGTGTTGTCAGCGTACAGATGAAAAGATACACCATATCTAGATAAAATAGAACTCAAAGGTAGCATGTAGAGATTAAACAGTACCGGGCCAAGAATAGAGCCCTGAGGGACCCCAGAACTTAAATGTTTATCAGAGGAAGAATGGTGCCCGAGGCAGACAGAGTAACTCCTATTGGTTAAATATGAGCGAAACCATTGGAGCACCGTACCCCGAAAGCCCACACATGCTTCTAGACGTGATCAGAGAATATTGTGATCGACTATAGAGCTAAGGTCTAGCAAGACCAAAGCCGTAGACTGCCCGGTATCAGTGGTGAGCATTACATCATTCATGACTCTTAAGAGGGCCAATTCGGTGCTGTGACGGGCTTTAAAACCAGACTGAAATTTCTCGTGTATATAGTTACCATTCAAAAAAGGCAAAAGTTAGCTCAGGACCACTTTTTCTAAAATTGTTGAGAGGAAAGGTAAATTTGAGATTGGGCGAAAATTACTCAATTTTGCCTCGCTGAAGGTGGCAACCCTAACACGATGCAACCTGCTCCATGTCAAATAAAACATTTTAAATTACAACATTCATATGACATTCTTCAAAAAATATAATTTCTTTCTGTAGAGTTGGGCATTTGAATAAGGATCACTGAATCACTGTAGTTTTATACTGATTTCAGGAGGCCGTCATCAGAAGATTAAGTATATAAAGGGTGTAAGCAGTTACATGAATTTGCCCAGATTTTCACCTACTCTCATGCAATCAGCATAACACTCATTATCAGAGAGATCAGGGAAGGTCACACCTACAGACATCACATTCACACTTAACCCAGGTACTGATTAGCATGAACAATGACAGTTAAATGGGACTGAAGCAGCAAGAGGCAATAAATGGCGCTTTTCCACTGTGTGGTACAACTCGACTCGGCTCGGCTCGGCACGGCTCTTGTTATTTATTTCGCTTATTATTAGAAATAATCTACTCTAGAGGGACTTTGTTGTTGTTGTTATTGAATGTTTGTGGAAGTGTACCGGAAGTTAAGTTAGGGCCACAAAACCACGCATGTGCAGTAACGTTTGTTTATGTTGTTGCCGTTGAAACCGTCTATAGCTGCTTTTTCAGATTTTTTTTTCAGCTCTGTTCTGAATACCTGAAAATTTAAAGGATTTGCTGCAACGCAATTTTGTATGATATGTGAATTATTTATTAGCCTATTTGTTTATCCATGCAGCAAATGCTTTAAAAACAGCTTTAAAATTACTTTATTGCATTTCAGACGGTTTTAAAGTACTTTTCACTATAAATTAAAATATCGTAAACTGAGAATAATTTTCAGATTCATTTTTGAAAACATTTTAAGTGTAAATGCATCCATCCCTGCTGCTAAAGTGCACAGTTCCCGTCTCAGGAGCTCGGGGTTAAGAGCCATCGTTCCGCAGGGAAAAAACGCTGTCCGGTGCTTCCCGTCAGGGGTTTTGTTGACTTTGATGGAAACCTTTGAGCGACTTTAAGACTTCAGAGACGTCCTGACATGACAAGAGTTGTCCTGACATCTGACAAAAGTTCAACCGTTTCAAAGAAACTGCCTTCGCAAGGGGTCAAGCCAGTTTATAGTCTCGATGAATTAGTAATGTAAAAAGTAATTTTATTAATGAAATTAGATTTATATATGAATGTTTTGTGATCCAGATACGATGCATTGAAGTTTATTTAATAATGCATTAAAAACCCAGATGTTTTTTTCTAATGGGAAAAGATATTTAATGCAATTTCAGAGTGAATATATAGGAATAAAGCAAATAGGGTAAATTTTGATTTCGTGTTGACTTTAAGGAAAACTGGGACTCTCATGAAAAATTTAAAGTGTGTGTGCAAACACTAATGTGGTTGTGCTTTTTTCCCCTTTCTTTCTCAATTTTTCAAATGAAGCCATTTTGGCCCAGTCCGTGCTTGACAAGTAATTTATTCACCCACCACAAAACAGCATAAAACCATGGATTTAGGTTTCATCATCATAAAGGTGCGCTCGTTCAAAACAGTTGCGTTCGATCCTTCGCTGGCTGTGCTGATTTAAATCTAGTGGGTCTGTTGTGTCTCCTGTGGCAAGTTCAGTGATGCAGGTAGAGACGATTCTCTCCGGCCAATCCGTGATCAGCAGAGTTTCCACGTCACGTTTTCGTACGGCCGTACCGAGCCGTACCATGCAGTGGAAAAGCGCCAAAAGGTGACGGACTCAACCTACCATGATTTTACATTTGTATTCTCACACTAGGGTTGCACGGTTTACCTTGTTCAGCTTCCCAAAGAACCCAGCATTATGTGAACAGTGGATGCAGTTTGTTTTTCCGGGGCAGCAACAGAGTTTAGTAGGAATGTTTTATAAACAAGGCCCAGTTCGACGCAGGATTTTGCACACCGTTTGATACTGAAAGCTGAAGCATCCCAGGGATAAAAGATCCCAGTCATGAGTCGGAACCGCAGGCGGTAATTAAAACTGCATCAAATTTCTGTGTTTTGTTGGCAACCGGCGCTTAAGTGCATATAGTATAAACAACACGAATGTATAGTGAATCAAAAGTTATCCAGGGATAATGCGATGATACGGAGCCCCTAAATGGACCTTTGTAAAAATAAAAAATATACACTTTCACGTGCACACGGGAAACTTATCTCGTGCGCACACGTTACAATTTCTGGTGTTGTGCTGAAAAAAACACCCCTGCCAGATTATGCACCCCCTCATTCCCCAGTATGGTTGGGTTTAGGATTAGGTAGTCAGGTAGTGACTTAAAGGGTTAGTTCACCCAAAAATTTGCCTTGTTTAACTCACCCTCAAAGCATCCTAGGTGTACGTGACTTTCTTCATTCAGACGAATCCAATCGTAGTTATATTAAAAACTGTCCTGGCCCCTCCATAATAAAACGTGCCTCACACGGCTCCGGGGGGTGAATAAAGGCCTCCTGTAGCAAATCCATGCATTTTTGTAAGAAAAAAATCCATATTTCAAACGTAATAAACACTTTTTCTCATTTCCGCTGACTGTCATACGTGGAAGCCGTCCAAGCGGATGACGTAAGACGCTGGCGTTGCGTGATAAGTGACGAACGCGGAGAGAGAACAAAGCGAAACGCCGGTCACTTATTAGAAGCACAAAACGAGGATTTGTAAAGAAGAATGTCGGAGGATTTCGCTATAAGCCAAGAGGAGACTGGTTTTCCTTTGTTAAAGTAAGGAAACTTTGCTTCCTTTGCTCCTGTTAACAAACGTTGGTTTTCATGAGACTCACCGGCGCATGTGCAACGCCGAACTCATACGTCATCTGCCTGAAACTGCTTCCGTGTACAACTGTTGGCGCAAGCTAGATTAAAGTGATTATTACGTTTTGAATATGGATATTTTTCTTACAAAAACGCATTGATTCGCTACAGGAGGCCTTTGTTCACCTCTGGAGCCGTGTGAGACACTTTTTTTAATGGATGGGCGCTTTTTATTTGACTTCTTTTGGACTGAAGCACTGAAACACCCGTTGACTGCAATGATAGAGCTTGGAATAGCCAGGACAATTTTAATGTAACTCCGACTGGATTCGTCTGAAAGAAGAAAGTCATATACACCTAGGATGCCTCGGGGGTGAGTAAAACACAGCCTAATTTTCATTTTTGGGTGAACTAACCCTTTAATCCATTTTATTACTTTTCTTTAATTTCATAAAACAAAACATTGCTTCATATTTCAAATATGTTTTTGTATGATTTTAATTTATGTCAGTCTTTCTATTCAATTATGTTGTGAATATGTAAAAAATAGTACTAGCCCTTTAAGGCCGCTCTCGGCAGAACATGATTTCTTGCTGTACGAGAGAGAGTTGAATCGGCCATTTATTTATTTATTTTTCTGTGAAAGGGGTAGTAACAGAGCTGAATTCATTCATTCAACTTTTAAATTAAGCCATAATCAATTCTGTTTTGCCAAATAGCAAATTTGTATATTTGTAAACACAGTATACAGTAAAAACAGTATACACTGTAAGCCTAAGTGGGCTTGTGGGCTTGCCCACAGCAAAATCATCTAGGGGCCCAAAAGGGCAAAACTGCTGCGGGCCCCACATGGAGCCATTTAGGGTTTATTGTGGGTTTGTGTTGCCCACAGTGTCCCACGGTAAACCCACACCTACCCACAGCGGGCCTGCAGTGGCATGTTTGGTGGGACATTATTTTAGAGCTCCTGGGATTATTTTCTTCATGCATGGCGAATACATAGGGCCTAATTGTAGCCTATGTTCATATTATTGAAGGATATGTTTTTTTTATGTTATAAATGATAGCCTAACTGCTGAAAACATACTCGTGATTTGATGACATCTTTAATTAGAGAAAGTTACATTAACTTTATTTTGTAATGAATTAGATTATTTATACTATAAATAATATTTGCAAAACAAAACCAAAAAATGTTTTAAGTGCATGCCATTATCACAATTATATTAAGGGATTTAGTTTTAAGGAATAACCACATACCCTTTAAAATCCAATATGTTTTTTTCCCCTTTTGTCTGAGTTGCAAGGTGTCAGGTCTGATGATAAAAGCCCACGCATGGCAAGTGTTGTTATGGAGATGTCAGATGAGGGACGAAACCGGGACGTTCGCAAACTGGCTCAGACGAATATCCGCCAGCGAACGTTACAAAGCGGACGTACTGCGGACCAGGGGGACGTCCCCCGTTTGCTGGGGAGCTACCGAGGACACAAGTTCGAACTTTGCGTACTTTGTATTGACAAACGGCCTTTTATTTTGATCGGTCTGGCGATGTGACGTCCTTACGCTGCGCCGCGCTCCTGCGTCTGTGATTCGGCTGAAGAAAAGTGAGTGCTTTCAACCATTATAAGTCAATACAACTCGTTTAGAGAATTGTGTATATAACTGCGATACCTAATGTAACACTTCGGTGCTTTATCTATCTATCAGACATTAATGAAGGATATTTTCTATGATGTAAAAGCGCTCCCGCACATTATTAACAGAAACGGTGCGTCTCATTTCGGTAACAGAGCTGAATTCATTCATTCAACTTTTAAATTAAGCCATAATCAATTCTGTTTTGCCAAATAGCAAATTTGTATATTTGTAAACACAGTATACAGTAAAAACAGTATACACTGTAAGCCTAAGTGGGCTTGTGGGCTTGCCCACAGCAAAATCATCTAGGGGCCCAAAAGGGCAAAACTGCTGCGGGCCCCACATGGAGCCATTTAGGGTTTATTGTGGGTTTGTGTTGCCCACAGTGTCCCACGGTAAACCCACACCTACCCACAGCGGGCCTGCAGTGGCATGTTTGGTGGGACATTATTTTAGAGCTCCTGGGATTATTTTCTTCATGCATGGCGAATACATAGGGCCTAATTGTAGCCTATGTTCATATTATTGAAGGATATCATGTTTTTTTGATGTTATAAATGATAGCCTAACTGCTGAAAACAGACTCGTGATTTGATGACATCTTTAATTAGAGAAAGTTACATTAACTTTATTTTGTAATGAATTAGATTATTTATACTATAAATAATATTTGCAAAACAAAACCAAAAATTTTTTTAAGTGCATTCCATTATCACAATTATATTAAGGGATTTAGTTTTAAGGAATATCCACATACCCTTTAAAATCCAATATGTTTTTTTCCCCTTTTGTCTGAGTTGCAAGGTGTCAGGTCTGATGATAAAAGCCCACGCATGGCAAGTGTTGTTATGGAGATGTCAGATGAGGGACGAAACCGGGACGTTCGCAAACTGGCTCAGACGAATATCCGCCAGCGAACGTTACAAAGCGGACGTACTGCGGACCAGGGGGACGTCCCCCGTTTGCTGGGGAGCTACCGAGGACACAAGTTCGAACTTTGCGTACTTTGTATTGACAAACGGCCTTTTATTTTGATCGGTCTGGCGATGTGACGTCCTTACGCTGCGCCGCGCTCCTGCGTCTGTGATTCGGCTGAAGAAAAGTGAGTGCTTTCAACCATTATAAGTCAATACAACTCGTTTAGAGAATTGTGTATATAACTGCGATACCTAATGTAACACTTCGGTGCTTTATCTATCTATCAGACATTAATGAAGGATATTTTCTATGATGTAAAAGCGCTCCCGCACATTATTAACAGAAACGGTGCGTCTCATTTCGTGAATCAGTTTATCATAAACACGAATCCAGTCACTGGGGACTAGTGATGCAGAAACGGAGCTTTTAAACTCCGAGTCAACTGAATCAACTGCATCGTAAAATGATTCAGTGATTCGAATCAGCGCTGTCGACTCCTGCTGCTCGAAACAGTGTAAATGCAACGAGAACAACAAACAAACATGTGTTGACATGTTTTACAAACCAACTGTTTTCATATCAGCAGAATCTATTAAATAAAACCTACAAATCAGTAAATAATACATCTAAATCTTAGGTCATTATCTATCTCTCTGAATGACTCCCTTAACAGTGTGCTGACTACTGAACTAGGGAGCTGATTGAGACACAACCAGAGGTTTAGTTTCAATTTATAATTCTTTCTGTTAATTATTTTGATCTTAAACAGTACAAAGTGTCCAAACACACAGAAAAACTCCTGCTGAAGCGACTGAGATCAACGTGACACTATTACAAAGATGGAGTTTATTAAAGAGGAGAGTGAAGAGATGAAGATTGAAGAAACATTCAGAGTCAAACATGAAGATACTGAGGAACAAACAAAGATGGAGTTTATTAAAGAGGAGAGTGAAGAGATGAAGATTGAAGAAACATTCAGAGTCAAACATGAAGATACTGAGGAACAAACAGGTTGGTTTTCATTCTCAAAGCTGAACTCACTCATTTGATCCTTGGGCAATTCCATGCAAAAGTCATCCTTACCATGAAAAAAATAAAGTTTTTACCAAAAGAATAAAACCCTGTTTAACTTGTTAATGCAGTAAAATACAGACCTAAATGCACATGCTTTAATAGAAATTTGAAGGAAATCGCTATGTTTATCCACCACATATGAGGGGTGCACCTAAAGTAAAATAAAAATTTAATCCGACTATATTTCATGTTTTCAAATGAGAGCTCAAAGACTGCCCATTTTTTAATTACGTCAACAGTAAGTATTTTGTAGAAAGATGGAGGCCTGTCTGAAAAGTAAATAAATTCACTTTGTCTAAACCGCGATGATTTTGGGATTTATAAGGGCTAGATTTATGAGGTCTGGACACTTAAGCGCTGTGTCACGTCCGTAACATTTTAAAGATTAAGTTTATGTCATATAGTAATTAATAATGCAATTAACTTTAAACCTTCTGTACAAAGCCAACTTGTGGCCATTCTAATTATGATCTACAGCTCATCTCTATTCTTTGCTCTTATCAACCATAAAAATGCGTTACGGACGTGACAGTTACGGATGCTTCATATTAAATCTTATGGTGTGTTCACACCAGACGCGAAGCGAATATGCGCATCGTGTCCCTCGCTCTAGATTACTCGCGGGATGTTTTTTCGTGTCGCTCGCGCGAATAAAAACAGCGCGATCAACCATGGTGGAGATAACTACAATCGCTGTTTTGTACCTGTTGTTAAAAAGTCCCAAATACAATGGAAAGCCAAACGCAGATGTGTCTGGGTTCACAGCACCATCCAGAGGAGGATGAATAACGTTAGGATCCTGTATTAATGTGTGAGTTACATTTTTCTACTGTATATACTATTACTATTATTTTTATTATTGATAGCAGCATCTCTGTAGCCATGCTAATAAAATACAACTACCACTACAACTGATTTTAATTGTTTTCTATGCTCCAGACCTATATAATAACAGACGGCTGCAATAATGCTCTCTTCTATTGTCTGATTCAACTGGACGTGTCAAGAAACTCTTCGCTGATTGGCTTGCGCGAGAACGCGTCATGCGAATTTTCCGCTTGAGTTGACATTTTTGAACTTGCGCGAAAGACGCGATTGAGGCGAATATCGTGCGTTCGCGAAAAACGCGTCGCGAATTCGCCTCTGTTTGCGTCTTTGCGTTGACTTTGTATGTAATCTACTCGCGCAAATAATTACATTCGCGTCTGGTGTGAACACTGTTATGCATACTGGTGCGCATGTTTACCATATTGTTGATGACTGATAGCCTACTGTGTAGGTCTATACTGCTGTGATCTGTTTCAGGCTTTCCGTATGATAACATTTTAGAAATTGAGTGCGACGCGCAAGAGATGTGCTGTGGAGTAACATCATTCATTCTTATTTGTCTATAAATATTTTTTCTTCATTACAAATCTTGTTTGGTTTTATTTTGTATCATTGCATGTTAAAAATAATTCACTATGTCATGCAGATGCAAAATGTGAAACTGTAATCTTATTCGCAGTCAGTCACAGGGAGGCGCCTGATCACGTGCATTTTTTCCTGATAATGAAACAACTTAAAATTGGGGTGCCTTACATACATTAGAAATATATATAACGAAAGCTTGTCTACTTTTAAACGAACCAATTCATAACGAAATCAAATAGGCTACTCCCTGATTATGTAATCTGTGAATGCATTTTTCTCTAAAGGCGCGTCCAGTGGAGATTTCGTGAATTTCATCTTTGCAGGCGACAAGGACTAGTTAAAATGTCTCCTTTTTTCATAATCATTAGGCTACTTTTGCCCATGCTTTGTGAAAACTTTATGCGTTTTGCTTGAGCGCGGAATATGCTCATTATAGAGCACTATGTTAATTTAATATAAACATGCGATTAGTTGAATAATGGCTTAAATGAACGACTACTAGCAACTATTAAATACCCTCTATCTCTGTTAAAGTTTTTAAAGCATTTTATAGAGATGGGCAGATCAAGCCTTGTGAAGTTTGTGAGGCTTTTTCCTGATTTTACCAAAAAAGATTCAAAGCCTCAAAGACAGACCCTATCAGTGACATCTAGTGGTCAGCTGAGATTATAGCAGCCACTTTCAAATGATTCACACATCTTGTTGATTCCAGTTTCAACACAAAAGCAATACTCAGCAATAGCAGCTGTCTTCATTCTGAGAATCTTTGTCCACACATGAAAGTGTTACTATGAAGCAGGGAGGGAACACCAAGCATTTTGCGTCTCCATATAATGAATGACGCCGTGCCAAAAATTTGAGTCAGTCACCTCGCTTCAGGTGTTTCATTGTGACGCATGAAGCCTCAGTCGCCATCGGTCACATGATCATGGAGATTTGATACAAGCTTCGACACAGTCTTTCGAACCAGTCTGCTTCAATAGAGTGAAACAGGCTTCAAACGTCAAACGTCCCATCTCTAGCATTTTATATGCATTAGTCGTATAAATTCCGCTTTCAGAACTGTCACGTCCGTATGATTTTTCCTCTGAAACACAAAAACGAAAAAAAAAATAAAATAAATAAAACTGATATTTTATGCTTTGTGAATTGCCAACCCTTCTCCATTCGGTAGATATTGTTGCTTCTGGTTTGTGCATTGTACATCTATTGTAGACTACGGACGCTTCATATTAAAGGGGACATAACACACACAGTTTCACCCAATCTCATGTTAATCTTGAGTACCTATAGAGTAGTACTGCATCCTTCATATCTCCAAAAAGTCTTTAGTTTTATCATATTTATAAAAGAAAGATACAGCTTTACGATTCTCTCCAGAAAAAGCCGAGCTCCTGGAGGCGTGCCGTGGGCGGAGCTGAAGAGTGACGAGCACTTGGGCGCCAAATGCCAACAAAACAGACATTTGATGCCGTTTCACTTACTGTCTGCAGTTCTAAATCATGACCGGGATCTTTTATAGCTGGGACCGCTCTATCTTTCAGTATCAAACGATGTGCAAATCCAGCGTTGAACTGGGCCTTGTTTATAAAACGTTCGTCAACAAACACACTTGTGAAACTCCATTGCTGCCCCGAAAAACAAACTGTATCCACTGTTTACATAACGCTGGGTTCTTCGGGGAGCTGAACAAGGTTATCCCTTTCCCTTACAACCAAAAACACTTCTTTGGAGACATTTTTCCCGAGCAAGTCCCATGCAGCGCTGCCGCCGGATGAAGCGCGTTGATGGGCACGATTTCGCTCTCGCTATGGTCAATGCGTGTGTGCTATTCCGGGAGAAATGACCATATATGGAGTTCCACCCTCGTCTACGTCATGAAGAGCCACGATCTAAGAAAAACTCTCAGAAACTTGTACGAACCCGGAAGTACGATTTTTGGCACAGAAATACTCAGTCATATGTCCAAATTATTTTTGAAACTTTGTCCATGTAAACAGTGTAAACAACTCTGAGTGCATGAAACAGCAATGTAGCCCCCCCCCTTTAAATCATATGCATACCAGCGCGCATGTTTATCAGTCATCAGCCTCGTTGCTGATGACTGATAAAGGTATACTGCTGTGTCAGGCGTAGCAGAAACTGATTTTACCAAGTGCGACATTTTCCTGGATCTAATATTCTAAAATTCAATACACAGAAATTCAGATCGTAGAGAAAGTAATTCAGAGGTAATCCACAGGGAAGAGTAGATGATCTCCAAGAAGTCTTTTGGCCTGAATTTCTGCGTATTGAATTTGATGTTCTGAATTTCCTCTTCATCTTGAAAACTTGAAGCTATATTTTTAAAAACTGGATATTTGCAGTCTAAGATTTCAGAACAAACTATGTTCCCATTGCGGGAAGATGACCATCTCGGAGCTGCGGGCCAGGCTCCGTTTCCTCTAGGGGGGCGGAGCTCCGTTGCCTCTGCCCCGATCTAGTATTCGTCCTGGCGGCAGCCAGGCGAGGACTACTTCGGCAGTAGCACGGGCGGTCTGAGGGTTACAGTGGTGGCAAACCCCTCAGGGAACCAACCCTCGGTGTACCATCGCTCCTCTAGCGCTTCGCAACCAGTTGAGCCTGGTTGAGCCCTCGTCAAAGAGCGTACCAGTGGTATCCTTCGGTGCTCCTCTCGAAGATCCGGATGTCGATCACTGCATCGGAGGGAGAGCTCTCTGGAGAGGAAGATTTGGCTGCGCTGCCGCCCCCCGGGACCGTGGCAATGCCTGAATCCGATCCGGGGATTTCAGCTATGCTTTCCCGGTCCGCCGAGAGGGTAGGACCCGAGTGGAAACCTCCACCGCATCCCGAACCCTCGAGGTTGGATGATTTGTTTCTCAGGGTGGCCCGCGCTAGTTCTAAGCGCCCCGTCGAGGTGCCTTTCTTCCCGTAGGCGAGGTGCCTTTCTTCCCGGAGGTGCATGAGGAGCTCACCAGGTCATGGACGGCACTTTTTACTGCCAGAAACTGACCTGCTGGTTCCTCCTCCCTCGACGGTCGTGCAGCTAGGGGTATACGGCGATCACCCCCAGTGGAGCGTTTGGTAGCGATGCAGTTGTGTCCTAAGACCGCCTTCTCCTGGCAGGGAAACCTGTCGCTCCCCTCCCGGGCCTGTAAGCATTCGTCTGGTCTGACCGGCGGTGCTTAATACGGCTTGTGGAGAAGCTGCCTCTGCCTTACACGCTATGGCGTTACTGCAGGTTCATCAGGCCAAGGCACTGAAGGACCTGCACGAGGGTGGTCACGATCCGGAAGTTCTGAAAGAGCTCCAAACCGCCACTGACCTTGCGCTCCGATCGGCGAAGGTCACAGCGAGTTCTCTGGGTCGTGCGATGTCCACACTTGTGGTCCTGGAGCGCCATCTCTGGCTGTGTCTGGCCAACATAAGGGACGCAGACAAGGTATGGTTCCTCAATGCCACTGTGTCCCAGGACGGCCTTTTCGGCGACGCGGTTGAGAGCTTTGCCCAGCAGTTCTTGGCTGCACAGCGGTTCCTTGATGCCCCTGTGTCCCAGACCGGCCTCTTCAGCGACGCAGTCGAGAGCTTTGCCCAGCAGTTCTTGGCTGCACAGAAGCAGACTGAGGCGATCCATCACATCCTGCCCCGGCGGGCAGCTGCTGCCTTTTCCACGCATTTTCGGTTGACGATTCACGCCTAGAGTTTGGGCCGGCTAACTCCCAGGTAATCCAGAGGCCCCGGCCTGGCTATAGCGCTGCCCCTGGAGGAGGCAGCTTTGCTTTGTCCCGTCCGAGCCTTGAGATGGTACGTAGACCGGACACAAAGCTTTAGGACCTCAGACCAGCTATTTGTCTGTTACGGAGGCCGGCAGAAGGGGAAGGCCGTCTAAGCGAAGGATGGCCCACTGGATTGTGGATACCATCACCCTGGCTTATCGGGCACAGGGTGTGCCCTGCCCGCTCAGGTTGCGAGCTCACTCTACTAGAAGTGTTGCATCCTCCTGGGCGCTGGCTTGTGGCACCTCGCTGACAGATATTTGTAGAGCTGCGAGCTGGGCGACCCCCAACACGTTCGATAGATTCTATAGCCTTCGTGTGGAGCCGGTATCCTCTCATGTTCTCACCTCAAATGGGTAGAGGCACTGAGAGGCCCGGGTTTAGTGTCGGCTTGCTAAAACTGAGGCTCGCACGGGACACTGGAAGGGGCAGCATCCATGGCGCTTTGGTAGGATCCCAATTCGTCAGTCACGACATGACTCATAGTGACCAACTGAAAGGTAACGTCTCGTTTACGTATGTAACCCTCGTTACCTGAAGGAGGGAATGGAGATGCACGTCCCGTCGCCACGGCTGCTGTACCACCGCTGAGAGGCCGGGTCACTGGCTCGGCTCCTCAGCGAAAACCTGGCATTGGCTTGTTTAGTTTACACTCGAAGTAGATTGGTCTCTCGAAACGAGATCCCAATTCGTCAGTCACGATGTGACGTCGCCGTTCCCTCCTTCAGGGAACGAGGGTTACATACGTAACCGAGACGTTTTGTTAAATGACATTTGTCAATAATTCAAATTTACACAATACAAATTCAATTTTTGTCATATTATAAGCTCCATATACTTTTGCCTGTGCTTTGTTGTAAACTTAATACGTGTGCTTTAGCGTGGAATATATTGAAGCTCATTATGGGTTAGTAGGCCTATTGATTTAATATAAATGTGCAATTAGTTGAATAGCCTAATGGTTTAAAGAAACGACTAGTAAACTAGAAAAATCTTTAGTAGGGGGTAGCCCTATTAAACACCCATATTTTTATAGGCGTTTCCATAGTGGGATAAATTCCGCTTTCAGAACTGTCAGGTCCGTAACATAGATTTTTCCTGTGAAACACAAAAATGAAAATTTAAACAAAATTGATATTTTATGCTTTCAATAGCCAACCCTTCTCCATTAGGCAGATATTGTTGCTTCTGGTTTGTGCATTGTAAATAGCAGAAATTCGACAAAAAATTTTGTCTGCCAGAAACTGTCTTTTTTTTGTCACGTCTGTAATGCATGTTTTCCCCTCATTTAAAATATAAAACGGGTTTATAGACTGATATTTTTCTGATGTCTGGACTCAATTTTAAGGTGTTTAGAAAAATATAAATAGATGGTTCAATATATTGGTAATAAATATAATTTATGAGAATTTATATTTCAGGTTTTTTTCCGTAACGGTGGAATTGCCCCCTTATTAAAATGTCCAGCTCTACAGAAATAAATGGTATTGTTGAAGAAACTCATATGACTGTTGTACTTTAAAGTGTTGTGAAACCCTAAAACACATTTTTTTGAGATGACAGGTTGCACATCAGTGAAAACAACAATAGCACTCATTATGTCTATTATTAAGGGGAAAAGTGGTTATTTTTTCATTTTTTGGAGCAATTTCGGTTCAAAAAGCAAAGTTTAACCTACATCACGAAAAGTGGCGTATATACGTTAATCTGGAGTGGGGATTGGCTGCCATGGCTAATGAGTATGCATCTACGTCATCAGTTGTCCGAGCTTTACTCAGTATTATTCATGAGAACGAACTCTTATGATCCAATCACTGCGCTGTGTTATGCAAGAGGTTGTATTACAGTGGAGAATTCAAATCTCATGAAGACCATCCGCGCTGCCAGTTCATCTCTGTAAACATGACCATAATAATATAACATAACAATTTATTATATAATATATTGCAGGTATTTTGTCTCAAAACTATAACTTCACTAATATCATCAAATTTATGTGTACTTTTTAATACCCTGTGAAGGATATACTTATACAGTTTAAGTGTTTCTAATAAACTGCTTAATGCATCTTAGGGCGTGTTTACACCTGGTCATTTCATGTGTTTTCGCTGATCGGATATCTATCTGATTTGTTAAAACGTTTCCATTTACACTTGGCCACATAAATGTGTCGTTGCAAAACGGATTTAAATCCGATCTTCAATTTCCACGCTATATTTAAATTTAACGGAGTTCAAGTCAACGAAATCAAAAGATAAGCGCTGCATTTGATTAATTATCTGCATATTTCAAAATCAAAAACCGCAATAGGAGAACACGCGGCATCTGCACTGGAAAGATAAGTTTGTCTTACTACTTTTAATGAAGATGATTGTGTGTTGAGTGTCTGCGTCTTTCAGTTTCATTCGCGGCAGTTTGCACGTCGGCTTGCTGGAGAGATACTCAGCTACTCGTCCACTGCGATGTGTGTTGCATTAGCGCTGTCATATCTGACTATAATGTCATATAGCCTATAACATGCTCACATGTCTATTATTTTAACATTTTGGGAGGAGTAAAATTTACACACGTGGTTTCAACAACTAGATGCATTAACACCGGTCCGGTTTCATCTGGAATGCGGCCCAGACCACCTCCTGAAGTGGTTTGAGCGATCGGATTTATATCCGTTTCGGAGGGCATTTACACCTGGTCTTTTCACGATCGGATAGCTATCCGATCAGACAAAACGCATGAAGTGACCAGGTGTAAAACAGCCCCTTATATTTAGAAACTGAACATCATTCACTCCTAACAATGTTAGATGAGGTGTAACACCTGAGTATGTTGACATTTTTTTGCTGGTTGATGAAACCGAACATGTACAGCTTTAATCAGTGAACCATATTTCTTTCTTCTGGAAAAAACAGCTCATACAAAGATACTTAATATTTAACTGGAAATGTCACAAATGCTCTGTAGTGAATTGAGAGCCCTTCACACTTGCTTATATAAAACAGAAGATCTGTGTTATTGATAACTTAAGAAATCTGTTATTCATCTCTTACAGATCCACGTGACACTATTATAAAGATGGAGTTTATTAAAGAGGAAAGTGAAGACATGAAGATTGAAGAAACATTCAGAGACAAACATGAAGAAACTGAGACACAAACAGGTTGGTTTTCATTCTCAAAGCTAAACTCATTCTTCTAATCCTTATTAAAATGCTCAACTCTACAGAAAGGAATGGCATTTTTGAAGAATGTCATAAGAGTTTTGTAATTAAAATGTTTTATTTGACATGGAGCGGGTCGCCTCATGTGAACAGTCATGTTGAGATCACATGACCCATTACCTCGAAAATGAGCATTAAAACATACGCAACTAAGATAATACAGTAAACTGTGCTTTTTTATCATAACAACTTTGAATAATGGAAAGAGGTTTTGAAATTACATTTAACACCTCCTTTAATAGCTCAGTGCATATAAGATCTACATGTTGTTGGTTTTGATGTTTGTTCTTTGTGCCATTAAAAATGGCGTTCATTGGGATTTGTCTTTTTTTTTTTTGCATTAGACCTGATGACACTGAAAGAGGAAAGTCAAGAACTCAATGAAGAAGATAACTTTCATTCTGAAAAGACACAAAAAAGAGCTCAAAAGACAGCAAATAGAAGTTATTTCACCTGCCAACAGTGTGGGAAAAGTTTTACTGAAAAGTCAAACCTTAATGTTCACATGAGAATTCACACTGGAGAGAAACCTTACACATGCTCTCAATGTGGGAAAAGTTTTGCATATAAACAACATCTCGATGACCACATGAGAATTCATACTGGAGAGAAACCTTTCACCTGCCCTCAGTGTGGAAAGAGTTTCACTCAAAAAGGACACCTTAGAGACCACATGAGAACTCACACTGGAGAGAAACCTTTCACCTGCAAACTGTGTGGAAAGAGCTTCATTCGAAAATCAAACCTTAACAAGCACATGAGAATTCACACTGGAGAGAAACCTTTCACATGTTCTCAATGTGGAAAAAGTTTTACATTTAAACAACACCTCGATGACCACATGAGAATTCACTCTGGAGAAAAGCCTTTCACCTGCCAACAGTGTGGAAAGAGTTTCACTCAAAAAGGAAATCTTAGGAAACACATGAAGATTCACACTGAAGAGAAGCCGTTTACATGTGATGGACATAAAGTAGCTCTTTAACGTGTACGATCACAACAGTGTGATTATTGTTCAGTGTGTCATGTGATTAACTGCTAAATTCAAATATGCTTTCGTGCTTTGGCTGGTGCTGAGCCAGAGATGGACGAGTTTAGTGCTTGTCATATCCCTTACGAAAATTAACCATGGTTTTACTGTAGTAAACATGACTTTTTTTTCTTTTTTATTTACAGAGAAAGTATGTTAAAAGCACATTTTAGTTCATATTCATGGTGTCCCAAAATAGCACAGTTGAGTACACTTAGATGATCTAAAGATTATCTTAAGCAGTACTAAAGAATAATTTTTAGTATATTAACAAAAAGTAGTGCACAAAAATAGAGAACTTTTAAAGTACATTATGGAAGTGTACCAAGTGTACTGGAATAAAATGTATTTTATTGCACTTTTTTTCCACCTGGGACCTGAGGTTGAAAGTGATAGAAAAAATCCCTCCCTTTTGCATTTTGGTGCCGCATCAATTTTTTTTTCTTCATTTTTTTTAATTTACTTATTTGACAGGGACAGTGCATCAGAATCAGAATGAGCTTTATTGCCAGGTATGTTTACACATACGAGGAATTTGTTTTAGTGACAGAAGCTCCACAGTGCAACAGAATGACAGTGACAAGACAGGACACAAATAATAAAAAGATTAATATACAAATAGACAAAATAGACAATGTACAAAATAGCAAAAACACAATATATAATATAGACAATTATGTATGTACAGGTATGATATGTGCAATTTTTAAATGTAAATAAGTATGTGTGTTAAATAAATAATGTATAATAGTGTTGTGTGTTCCACATTTATTGTTCATGAGATGGATTGCCTGAGGGAAGAAACTGTTAGCTGTGCCTGGCCGTTCTGGTGCTCAGAGCTATGTAGCGTCGACGAGACGGCAACAGTTCAAAGAGGGAGTGTGCTGGGTTTGAGGGGTCCAGAGTGATTTTGCTAGCCCTTTTGCTCACTCTGGATGAGTACAGTTCTTGGAGAGAAGGGAGGGTTGTACCGATGATTCGCTCAGCAGTCCGGACTACCCTCTGTAGTCTTCTGAGGTCAGATTTGGTAGCTGAGCTGAACAGACAGTTATAGAAGTGCAGAGGATGGATTCAATGATGGCGGAGTAGAACTGTTAGTGCTCTAAATTCTTATCTTAACTAATTTTAGGCTTAGTTTTTTTCTTATCTGAAACCTTTTCTGATTTAATTACCCCTTTTTTTTTATGTATACAACAGTTTAAATTTGAATGTAATATTCAAATTGGCAGTTCAGCTCACTAAACAGAAAATATACCCCAAATAGCAGAAAATATACCTAAAATAACAGAAAATATACCTCAAGCTCAAACTTTTAGATACTTATCTTTAAACTAACACAGCAAAAACCAATAGACAGTGATAAAACACAATACACTGACAACACACTGTCTTTCCTTTTTTTTTTATATACCAGTCTCTGAATTCAAGAGGAGAAACGATCGCCCATACCGTAATAAGAGGTTCAATATAGCAGTTCAGGCTTACCGTCCCGTTGGCCAGAAAACACAGACAGCGGTCAAATGAGAAGGGAAGAAAATCTGGCGTCAGTTCATTCTGTCGTCCAGCACTGTTTTTCTTTTCCTTTTGTGTACTGGAAAATGAAACAGTGACATCGCTGTAATTCCTCTGTGTTTTACCTCTATCAAGATTCGGTAAGTGGCTCGCCATCTTGCTGCATGCGGTGACAAACTCAGTCCGTGTCATTGCTGCATCCACGATGAAAACACTCGAAAAGAACTCAATATCGCTGATGAAACACAAAACTAGTTCTGATCAATCAATATCAATGTCTTTCTAGACGTTCTGTCTAGTTTTAAATCTGGATTGCAACTATTTTCACAGAATTATCTCTGCCGATCTGTGTGTGCTCACATCTCTCCTCCTCTTCTCCACGCTTCGCTGACGTCATCCCGCTGCTTACGTTCCCTTTCACCTGATGGGTCGGCTGTGAACTCCACTTTATCCTCTTAAAGGCAGCGTAACATTCAACCATATACATTTCTTACATTCACAAGAGAATCGGAAAATAATCAACAACAACAAAACACAAATCAATTATAAAAGTTTTAACTTAACAACTCTGAACTCTGAATTCAGCTCTATTTATTAATTTATATTTGTATAGATTTTTCTTTTAGTAAGCTCTCTAGCTTACAACTAGGAATAAAGGAAATAAATGTATAGTAATCACTCTGGGTTACACCCTCCCCCGTTAACTCTATGCACGTCCCTGTGCATGCAACTAACAGGTTGTGTGACTACAGGTTCAGGTAAGTTGGTAAAACTGCTTTCAATGAGGGAGTCAGTCACAGCTGTACTAAGGCTCTGGAAGAGAGACTGTACTATTGAGACCAAAGGATTACCCAATTCAGGGTAAGTGAAAATCCGTGGTTTCTGCCTAACTCTATTAGACTTCCTTATGACATTTCCATAACTTTCCTTTTTCTCCTTCTCCTGCAGTTTCATGCTCACAGACTATATCTGTTTCCTCTGCAGGTATCCTCTGATCAACCCGCGTGACAGAAGTGTCTGCAGGTAAGTTTTCATTAGCCTCAGGCTCTACAACCTCTGGATCATCAACAGGTACGAGATTCAAGGTAGGTGTACTGTCTATTTTAGAATCCTCTGACTCAGGCAAACATTCGACAGGACTGTCTGCTGAGACAGGTAAGTCATCAGTTGAAATGCGATCCACAGTGTCCTGAACTACTGGAATCAAGGGAACATCATTCTGTGACCTTGTTCCAGTTTCATAGACCTCAGTGAATCTGGTGTTTGTCTAAACTGGAAGATCTCGGTACGTCAACTCTAAGCAGCTATCATCATCGGAGTCAAAATCTGGCTGCTCCTGTACTTCATTACTCTTACTTAGATTTCTACAGGTTGGAGGACGTTTCCGGGTCCTGGACAAATCAACTACCTCCTCAGGTAACTGCAGCAATTCACAAGGCAATAAAATATCTCTGTGGAGCGTTCTTAAAGGACCTTATTTATCTTCTGGCCTAACAGTGTACACCGGAAGATCTCCCGCCCTTTTCATAACAACATATACAAGCGATTCCCACTTGTCTGCCAATTTGTGTTTACCTCTCAGTTGTATGTTTTTGACCAGGACCCTATCTCCAATGTCAAGGGTGGATTCAAGAACATGCTTATCAAAACGAGCTTTGTTCCTTTCTCCAACTTTTGCAGCACTTTTCATTGCCAAGTCATAGGTTCTCTGCAACCTAGACTTCAAATTACGCACATACTGCGAATGAGTTTTGAACTCCTCTCTATTCAATAAAACATCAAAAGCCAGATCTATAGGTAACCGCAGCTGCCTTCCAAACATTAATTCATATGGGCTAAACCCATTAGAATCATGTTTGGTGCAGTTATACGCGTGAACAAGAGGTTTGACAAAACTACTCCAATGTACTTTATCACACTCTTTCAAAGTACCAAGCATATTTAAAAGAGTACGACTGAATCGTTCGACTAGATTCCCTCTGGGGTGGTAAGGGGTTGTCCTAATCTTACTAATTCCCATCAATTCACAAAGCTCTTTAATAGTCTTTGACTCAAAGTTAGCCCCCTGATCACTGTGCAATTTTTCGGGGATCCCGTAATGGACTATGAAATTCCCCCAAAGAGCTTTAGCAACAGTATGCGACTTCTGGTTAGAAGTAGGAACAGCAACCGCGTACTTAGTAAAGAAGTCAGTGATAACTAACGCATCTTTGGTGTTTCTGGAATCTGGTTCAATGGACAAAAAGTCCATACACACCAGCTCAAGGGGCCAAGTTACTTGGATATTAACTAAGGGAGCAGCATGCTCGGCTAAGGATTTATGACACACACATCTAGGGCATGTTCGGCTCTTTCTCTCAACATCTACAATCATTCTAGGCCAATAGAACCTTGATCTTACAAGATCAAGTGTGCGATCCATGCCCAAATGTCCCATTTCATCATGTAGACATGTCAGAACCATACTACGCAAAGATTCAGGAAGAACCAATTGATACTGGATCCCTCCTGTCTTTACGGTAGAGGATTCCATCCTGCAACTCCAACATTTTCAATTCCCTCAAAAGCAAAGGAAGTGTAGGAAGTTCTCTTCTCAAAGAGGGGAGGAACTGTCTCCCCTGTTTCTAACTGCCTAACAACTTCATGTATTACCGGATCAGCTCTTTGTTTTTCTTTCAGGTCATCCTCACCAAAGACTGGGATTACAGGCAAACCATCAAAACTCTCACTCTGATCAAGACTGCATGGAATTGCGTCAACATGCATGGCAAGTGATTCAACCAGAGCAAAATGATGACCACCATCAACAGCTGAACCCTGATGAACCGCATGCTTGTCACATATGGCCTGAATGACCTCGGCAGAATCAGTTTGAACGTCATCCTGAAGCAAGTGATTCAACGTGAACTGACGGATTCGTTCTTGCTCTTTCTGAGAGGTGACGTCATTCCTCAAACCAGCATGAGGACGTCTGGACAAACTGTCAGCATCCAGATTCTGTTTGCCTGCCCTATACTACAGTTTAAAGGAAAATGTTGAAAGAACTGAGAGCCATCTATAGCTCGTAGAATCCAGCTTAGCTGAGGTCAGTACGTATGTCAATGGATTACTGTCGGTAACCACAGTGAACTGGTTACCGTACAGATAATCAAAAAAAATTTCTGTGACTGCCCATTTAAGGGCCAGAAACTCTAGTTTGTGAGCGCGATAGTGGGCCTCGCTCCGGGAAAGAGCACGACTGGCGTAAGCGATTACTTTCAATTGCCCCTCCTGCTCCTGGTACAAAGCCGCTCCCAAACCCACAGTGCTTGCATCAGTGTGCAAAACGTATGGAAGCTTAGAGTTCGCTTCCAGTTCTCCAAGCACTGGAGCAGCAGTAAGCGCTTCAATGATCGCTTTAAATGCTTGCTGACAACTTGCAGACCAACGGTTCACAAAAGGTTCCTTGGGATTGTGGTAGTCTTTCCTTTCCTTGACTTTACAGCCCTTTCGATGTGGTGGATACCCAGATGTCAAATCATTTAAAGGCTTTACTATGATGGCATAATCCCGGATAAATCTCCGGTAGTACCCTGAGAACCCTAAAAATTATCGCAACTCTTTCAGGTTTTTCGGGACCGGCCATGTTTTCAGTACCGCAACCTTTTTAGGGTCTGTCTCCACACCACTGCTAGACACAATGTGCCCAAGATACTTGGTAGAGGTTTGGAAAAATTTACATTTTTCCGGAGAAAGCTTCAAGCCATACTCCCGTAACCGATGCAACACTCTCAACAATCTGCGCTTGTGCTCCTCCAAAGTGTCAGAAAACACTATTAAATCGTCAAGGAAAACAACGACCTCTTTCAGATGGATGTCACTCATGCACCTCTCCATAAGTCTTTGGAAGGTACTGGGAGCATTCGTGACAACTCGCGGCACTCGATTGAACTCCCAGAAACCTAACGGGCAGACAAAAGTGGTTTTGTGTTTATCTGACTCCTCGACCTCAATCTGGTAGTAACCAGATTTGAGATCTAAAACGGAAAACCAGCGAGAATCAGTGAGGGCAGAAAAAGTCTCCTCCAAATTAGGCAATGCGTAAGCATCTTTGATTGTGTTGACTACCGCAAACTTAACCTGCAAACAGAGTCGGACATCTCCATTTTTCTTCCGAACGACTACTATGGGTGAAGAAAAAGAGGACTCTGAATCCCGAATGACACCAGCGTCCAATAATTCCTGCAGATGCTTTCGAACGGCATCATAATCTTGCGGGTGTATAGGCCAGGCTCTCTGTTTAAACGGGGTTTCATCATGCAGCCTTATACGATGTGTCACCTTATCTGTCCTACCGAAATTAAGATCATGAAGGCCAAAGACTTTTGATATTGAACACAATTTTTGTGAAATTCGGTCTTTCCACTCACCAGGTATGGGCGAGTCACCAAAATCAAAAGTATAAGGCTTGGCAGCTTCAACCTGAATGCTGGACCCTGTCACTGCCTCTTTAGTAATCACACTCTGCAGTGAATGTAATTCTGCAATGACACTCTTTGCAGGGACTAAAATGTCATGCTCTGTTTCATTTTTCAGAATCACTGGGATTTTCTGTGAAGATCTCTGAGGAAGTTTGACAAGACAAGAGGTACACAAAAGACCTCCAGGCAATGAAGATTCAGAAGGAGGCTCCATAAGAACCCATTTATCAGAGGACGGCTCTTGTGGACTAATTGAACCTTCAAGAACAAGAGTTTGTCCTGCAGGAACAACTTCAGGTTTCGCACCCAGGACTCGCACAGACCCAATTATGCTATTTATTTTTTGCTTCAATCTGTGACCAAGAACAGTCATAACTGCTTTGAACCCATAGGGTAAAACCTGAGGAAGTTGCGCGTCTTCTGAATCAGTTTGGTTTTCATAGGCTAAGTCAAGGGTGTTTGTGCCTGTAAGAACTGGAGACTGAGCATTACAAGCTAGTGTCTGCAGTGACCAAAGCAAGCGTGTTAAGTTTTGTCTCCACTCCAAGGAAATCTTTTGGGAACACTACATCAATTTCAATGTACCCAAGATAGGGGACAAACTGACCATTTGCTGCTTCCACCTCAAGATGTTCAAGTGGTTTTATTTCCAAATGGGACAGATTCTGGTTATAGTAAGTCTGGGGAACAGTGGTTACCTGTGAACCTGTATCAAAAAGACAACTGCATTTTTGCCCTGCTATAAAGACTTCAGCAGTGCATTTTGCTCCTACCAATCCTTTAGGCAGAACAAAAGGTTTGCTTCTGATGCTAACGTGCTGATGGCAACATCTGCTCTTATACTTTTTGGGACCCCTGCCACATTTCTCAGCCCCCGTTTGTCCCACAACTGGAGCTGATTCTATTTTAAAGGAGTAGGATGGAATGACCCTACTTGGGTCTCTCAAAAAGACTGCTGCTCCTTTAAAAGCTTTCTTTTGGAAGCTACCAAGGCAGGATTTGCATCACTATCACAAGTAGAAGCAATGTGGCCATCCTCGCCACAATGAAAGCAGTACCAGGGTTTAGGTTTACTCAGTTGCTTTGGAGGAAAGCTGGGTGAAACTTCACTCAGGTTTGTTTGTACAGACTGTGATTTACTCATCTTGGCAGCGGATTTAACTTTCACAGACTTGGCTGGCTTAACATCAACAATTTGGCCCTTCAACTCTATTACTTGTTTTTGCAAGTCACGAACCCTGCTCTCATGAGAATCCTGAATTTGCTCTTTGGCCTTCTTTAAACTTTCAACCTGGCCCTGAAGCTCTGCAATTTGCTTCTTCAAGTCAGAAACAATAGCTTGAGTCGATGCCACCTCGTCCGAAGAGGCATACAGGGAATAAGTAGTAGTACGCGGCTTGGATGTGCAAAGATGCTTTCTCATACGGAACTTTTTTGTGCTAAGTTTGTCTTCTGCTGTGCACAACAGCAATAAAAGTTATGAGAAAGTAGGAGGATCAGTTTTCTTTTGTTCAAGCTGAAACTCTGAAATGAGGGCATTGTCCCAACAACCCCTACAGAACGGACTTATTAAGTGTCGATCAGCCTCTCTAGAGGACACACCACCTCTTCTTATGGATGGCCTGTGTTAGAGCTGGGATGGCTTCTCTCCTGCATCTTGCAGCGTGTTCAAGAATTTAGCAAACAACTCATCTCCATCCTCCACAGTTCCGCAAGCTGAATCTAAAAGATCAAGATAAGCTCTGGGGGTTGCATGCAAACCCAGCGTCCTCACAATGTCTGACGCTGGAGGCAAAAGGCTGTCAAGAATTTTTCTGGATCTGACTAAATCAGAGACAGCAGGGTCTTGTAGCATGAGCTCTACACTATTGTGCCAGATATCATAATCTACCTCATTCACTGGACGAGGGGACCGCCCTGAAAAGAATCTTAACTTGAGAGGAGCGTGCATGTGAGAAGTAGCTTCCTCGCTCTTCACAATATGCTCAACTACAACACGCTGTACTTCTGGGGGATTCACATTAGGAACAGGCATTCTGACCAATGGAACAAAAGCAGCATCAGTTGATGATTCTTGGTTCCCCTGGATGGGGCTAACCTGAGGAAAATCTGTGTGCATCTCCGGTGTAGTGCCTGCAAAAGTAGAAGTTAGAGGAATTCTCTCAAGGTCATCTTCATTCTGTGCCACAGGTTCCCTACATTTTGAAAGTGCTTCATTTAAGAGTTCCTCAAAAGACTTACCACTAAGCTTTGCGATGTGTTTCAATTTCTCCATATAGCCCTTGGTGGCTATGCAAAGTTTGAGAACCACTGGTTTAAAGAAATGGTATAAAATGAAATCCTGCTTTTTAAGAACTTTTCAGTAAACCATTTCTTCTTTCCCCTTGTAGAGTCATCAAGGACCCAGCTTATTATTGGCAAATTGGTAAGGAATTGTTCATCTGCTACATTGCACCGTCACTTCTGGTAGAGATTCATTGACCTTTTGTGACAGGTTTTGATTTTACTTAGTTTAATAAAAATGTACTTAATTTGATTTAACTTGTTTTACTAAATACACTGTATAGTTAGAATTCTGATTAAAACAGTGTAACTGGGGGCTCTGAAAAAACTGCTTGTGAATAATTTGTTAATATTGTAAACTTTAATCTGAATACATTAAATAAGTATTTAATGCATAGTGTTGTGCACTTTGTTTCCAACCACACTGTTACTGAACTGTAAAGTGAAAATATTGTATGTGATTTGTTTTGCATTCATTTTTCAGTTAAAGATATTTCACAGTATCAACATTGATATTTTATGAGGATATATTTTTGGTGTTTTTGTTTTTATTTATACAGGACAGTACAGAAAGCGCACAAGTGGGAGAGAGAGGAGGGGACGGCGTCAGAAAGGACCTAGAGCTGGGACAATTTCAAGGATCACCCGAAGCACAACCACGCTATATGCACAAGGCTGTTGGTTCTAACATTTTAGGGTCCCCCTTGGTAGAAATCACGTTCCCCCCTCGGGGGGCCCCCTCTAACACCGGGCCCTTGGAATCGTCCTAACCTTCCCCCCCCTTACGGCGTCCCTGGTTGCAGGTTCCATTCTCGAACTGTTCAACACATTTTCACTGCACAAATGTACAAATCTCTTGTAATGAGACACATTAGTAAAACATGTTTTCACAGAAACTATAGTTTTCCACCAAAATAAAATCAACTGGTTTCAGTCATAAAAGTACAAGGGTTTGTCTTGCAAGTGCAGCGCAAAATATGCATATTATTTTACAAAAACCTTTAAATATTGTATTTGGATTGTTCTTCTACAGTAGGGGCGTGTTTGTTTTGGTGATTTCAAATGTCAACATTGGCTACCAGAAATCGCTTACCCCACCTTTAAATATTATTGTATTTGGACTGCAAGCTAAAGTTTTGGATTATTTTCATCTGTTTTATACAGTATGTTTCCAAAATAAAACTGCTGTTTTACAATTTTGAGCATGTGGTAGTTTATTGAAGTTGATTGTGAAGCCATTGCTGCCAGTCATTTGATTTTTAACAGGGTTTCTGCAGACATGAACAAGTTAAATTTAATACTTTTTAAGACCTTTTTAATACCACCTTATATGAAATTTAAGACCTAAACCTGTAATGGAAATACACATTTTATTACATACATATATGTAATATTTAATGTGTATAAATTAAAAAGAAAACAAAATATCATTGCTGTAATAAATGAT
>NW_015546139.1:1241-1941 GCF_001515605.1 Sinocyclocheilus anshuiensis | reverse complement strand
GCTGCTACCAGTCAGATTAAATAATTTACACTGCAAATAACAATAATTACAACTGCAATAAATAATGTTATGAGATTAATGTTTTAAATGCATTTATGAGTATACAAATAAGAAATGTTGAGGGGAAAAATGCATACTTTTCAAAATACTTCTCAACTGAACTAATGAGTTGATTGAGTGTGTTATCACGCTGGTATCTTCAGGACTTTCGTGGACAGCTGACTCCTAAAGTTTTTGATATTCTTCTTCATATTCTGTGTGGTGGTCAGATAAGTTTAAATAGATTTTTACCTTTTATGGGCATTTTACCTTTATAAAGCCATTTTTCTAAAAGTGTCCATTATCTTTTGAGTCAAATTCTTACATTTAATCAGTAAATAAGAATAAGACATTTGGGCTGTTACCAAGCAAATGAAATCAGTATCAACAAAATTCATCTTTGCAATCCAGACATAAGCTGCATCTGAAGTGGCATTTAGAAGTATTTACACACTGTTTAATGCAGAACATGAACGCATTTAACCTGCAGTTACAAATGCATAAATAATGTTTTGATATATTAAACATAAAACATTGAATACTGATATTTGAAATAATAAAAAAAATGAAAAGATACTTTAAATGTGAAATGAAAACCGCCAGTAGGTGGCAGTAAGTCACTGTTAAGTGAGTCATTGCGACTGAACCGAATCATTTAAAC
>NW_015546139.1:228-497 GCF_001515605.1 Sinocyclocheilus anshuiensis | reverse complement strand
TTTGAATTTTTACCTCAGTGTGTTTCTTTGTGTGCTGTGTGCTGTCACGCTCATTTGTTCTGAAGTCTCGAGACAAACAGAGTGAGCCTCAGCAGCGGTATTCTGTATGTATTCTGCTAATTTACTGCAATTCTCTCTGATGACGCAGTAATTTACCGCGGGGAAGAAAACATCTTCGGGCTGTCCAATGATTGTAAAGTCATTAGGTCCGTCAGACTTAAGATATTTTAGCGGTAATGAGACCAAAAATAATTAAGACCCATCGAATC
>NW_015546139.1:0-212 GCF_001515605.1 Sinocyclocheilus anshuiensis | reverse complement strand
AGGCCTTATATTAGGAAAACGTTATTTAAGACATTTTAAGACTTTTTAAGGACCCGCAGACACCCTGTTTAACCTTTATAATGTACAGTGTTGATATAAATGCAAACTAGGATCTAATTGAAGGTACAGTTGTGTATTCACCCATGTTAAAAGCTATATGTTATATGCTAAGCTATATGACTACAAAATCATAGTTGGCTTTGTCCCAAACT
>NW_015546138.1:0-532 GCF_001515605.1 Sinocyclocheilus anshuiensis | reverse complement strand
TCAACCGCCGTAGACTCCAAACACGACGAAGTCCTCCAAAACGTCCGGAGACTCCGTACTCACTTAGACAAATTCCGATCTGTGTCAGATGTGAGCGAAAGATCGGATTTTTTGTGCCAGTGTAAACGCAGCCTAAGACGATTCTGACCACGAACATTGTACACCAATTTCTTCAACAACCGTTCGCGCGTTCGTCGATTTCAAATGTTCTTACGTCACGAGAATAGTACACAGTGATTGGTGGATTTAAACGTGGCCCAATCAGCGCTTCTTGTCTCCTGTACCACGTTCGGCAACAGTTCAGAACTGATGCCAAATGCCAGACTTTTTCTTCCTTTTGTATTTTTGTAATCGAGACGCTGGAATTCAGCTGACTTCTGCTGACCACTCAAGGCAGAAGCCATTCTAGTAATGTTCTAGCTTTGTTAACACGTCACGTTTTTTTCAAGAACATTTTGTCATCTTAGACATCAAAATTATGTCCTCATTAACATTTTCCTAATGTGGCTAAGAGAATGTTCTTCCTCTATTA
>NW_015546137.1:0-1999 GCF_001515605.1 Sinocyclocheilus anshuiensis | reverse complement strand
TAAATAATTACCAGTAACAGAATTCGGTTGCCACTGCTTCAATTTCCTACCGTCTTGCAGAATTAAATCTTCCCCTTTCCATCTCTACACTCTTAAAAAATAAAGGTGCTTCAAAGGTTCTTCACAGCGATGCCATAGAAGAACCATTTTAGGTTCCACAAAGAACCATTCAGTCAAAGGTTTTTTAAAGAACCATCTCTTTCTTACCTTTTTATAATCTGAAGAACCTTCTTTCGCAAAGCAAAGAAACTTTTGTGAAACAGCAAGGTTCTTCAGATGTTAAAGGTTCTTTATGGAACCATTTAGACAAAAAGGTTCTTCTATGGCATCGTGAAGCACCTTTATTTTTAAGAGTGCATGCTGTTCTTTAAGCGAGAGTGTTTTAATTGTATCGACAGTAAAACCCTGCTGAGTCTGAAGGAGTTTTTCCTCCTCTAATATTCAGTCTGAGAGGGCGAGGAGAAATACTTCTGCTGCATGTTTTCCCGTCGTCCTCTTGCAATTTTAATGATGTCTTTTGTGACCGCATGCGCAAACCCAGAAACGCTCCTCTCGGCTAGTTTATGCAGAGGTCAGGGAAGAAATCACTGAGGAACTGAAACTCAACAGCGCTGGTGAAGGGCAAAGCAAGGGAAGAGATTGAGAAAGACTGCCAGGAGGTCATTTACTCCCATTTAAAGGAGGAATCTCATTAAAACATGTCCAGGTCATATTTCACCCCAGAATCACAAGAATTCTGATTTCTCGTTAATGCAGTGAATCCTGATGTTTTACTCTTGGTATTTTTTTCTTACTTTATAGTGATTCCCATTACTGTAAAGAAATGGTTATAAATTATAAAAAATGTTTTTCCATTTTAATAATAATTAAAAAATTTTTTTTCAATTATATTATTTTAAATTAAGTCATTTTATGTTGAATAATTTATGAAATTTCTAAAATTAAAATTACAAAAAATTAAATTAATAAATAAAATGATGCAAATTTAATTAGTATAACCAAAGTACGTAATGTAACTGAAATGGTTACTATATTGTAGTAAAAAATCAAATGTAATAATAATTTTAAAAACAGGGTTTCTGCAGGATTTTTAAGCTCAAATTTAAGACTTAAGACATTAAGACCTGCACAAATAAAATTAATACCATATGAGCGGGGTAGGGCAAGTACCATATTAAACTGTAAAATTACTGTAAAAAGTTTAATTTACAGTTCAGATACAAGTTTTCACAAAAACAAAACGTTTTATAAATGATCAACTTTACATTTCAGCCTTTAAACCATTTTTAAGACAATGGAAGAGCCAGAAGTATTAATTATTATATTAATTTAAACAATTATTATGAATAAATTGTTATATAAATTAAATAACAAATTAGGGTGTGCGATATTGACAAAAAATAATCTCAATATTTTCTGTGATTTTATCGATAACTATAATTAGACGATATTTTGCTGAGTGTGTTATTGTGCTGGTATCTTAAGGACTACCGTGGACAGCTGACTCCTACAATTTTTCATATTCTTCATATTCTGTGTGCTGGTCAGTTCACAGCAGTAATAGAAATTAATCTTTTCCAATAAGTTTTATGGGCATTTTTACCTTGTGTGCACCATAAATGTGCACCATCTTTTGAGTCAAATTCTTGCATTTGGGCTGTTACCAAGCAAATTAAATCAGTATCAACAATATTGATCTTTGCAATGCAGAGGAAACACAGAAGCTGCATTAGAAGTGGCATTTAGATGCATTTACACACTGTTTAATGCAGCTCTGAGGGACATTAAATACTTTAACCTGCAATTAACACAGAAGCTGCATCTGAAGTGGCATTTAGATGTATTTACACACATGTATTTTGTTTAATGCAAGACATGAATGACTTTAACCTGCAATTACAGATGCATAAATAATGTTTTGATATTTTAAACATAAAACATTCAAAACAACAAGAAAATTAAAAGATACTTTAAATGTGAAATTAAAACCGCCAGTAGG
>NW_015546136.1:656-822 GCF_001515605.1 Sinocyclocheilus anshuiensis | reverse complement strand
ACTGTTTTGTGTCTCTGAGCAATGGACGGTGTTTACTTATTGAATCAGCTTTGATTCCTCATTAACATCATTAACACAGTCAAATGCTTTGTTCCTGAATGAATCAGCCGTTTGAATGAATCTGTTGAATCTCAATGACTCACTCATTAACAGTCTCTTGCTGCCA
>NW_015546136.1:0-206 GCF_001515605.1 Sinocyclocheilus anshuiensis | reverse complement strand
CCTCAAGCGTGAGACGGAAATGTTACGCCCCTCACCATACTGTGATGCCGTCTCCCAGCAGGACGAGACACAGTCCAGCTGCTCTACTCGTGCACATCCCACCATCGGTTCTCTTTTAGCAGTTCAGTCAATGTACTGTTAGGAGTAACTCAATAACTCGTGATATTGGTTTATTTCACGTCAGAGGGAGTGTCAGGCACGTTTAT
>NW_015546135.1:0-3981 GCF_001515605.1 Sinocyclocheilus anshuiensis | reverse complement strand
GCTCGGCCCTCCACCAGCTGGGTAAGCTCTTCCGTGATGCCAGGCACTGGACAGCCCTCGGCGGAAGGCCCGACACTCCTCCGCCGCCCGGTGGACGGCGACGGCTCCTCCGGGTTCGGGTAGCCGGCAGGAGTTCCCCGTTCCCTGCTCCTCCCCATCATGGCGGATGGCAGCAGCCTCCGGCCTCAGGCAAATGGCGGCAACTCCTCCGCTCCCTTATGGACGGCAGCCGTCCCTCCACATCCCAGGCGGCCGGCAGCGAGTTCGTCCGCCCCTCAGGCAACTCACTCGCTCCGTTCCCATGGCTCTCGGCCCCGCCCCTCTCATCACAATGAGGTATCATTGTGGCATGTCAAGTGCTGATCACAAACCATACACCTCACTGTATTGTTTTCTAATTCTCAAAGTCTTCCCAAACAATAGACCTTGGTCTCTTTATTCCACTCATTTTACAATATATTTCAAATGCCAAATTATCCACTTTCCACCAGCAACATTTAAACAAAACTTTAATAATAAAATAAACACAAAATAGCGCGACAGCCCCTTGCGGACGACTGTCGCGCACAAACAGAACCAAAATACAAAATAAAGTCCAGGCCTGGTCCTCTCTTGTCCAACACTGTCGTCACTCCTCCTTTTATACTTCCGGAGCTCCTCCGTGGGACTCGAGACCAGTGAGTGGCGCAGGTGTCGTGCATTAGCATTTACTCCACCGGCCTCGCTCCGTTCCCACGGCTCGCGGCCCCGCCCCTCTCGTCACACTAAGCATATAGCTGAGCCTGTCACAGAACAGATCATAACCTAAAAGACCTGATTTTGGTCATAACTCAATTTTGACATTGTAAGTGCATTTTGCCTACACGAGCGTTCCTCAAATCCATTCCTGGTGGGCCACTGCCCTGTAGAGTTTAGCTCAAACCCTGATCAAACTTACCTACCTGTGATTTTCTAGGCATCCTGAAGACCTTGATGATCTTGCTCAGGTGTGTTTGATTAGGGTTGGAGCTAAACTCTGCAGGGCATTGACCCTCCAGGGCAAGATTTGAGGAACCCTGCTGTACACTAATACGGGTATCTGCTTTTTGATAGCCTAGTCATTTCTAAATTGACCTGCTGCTATTCAGGAGGCTTCAGATTGCAGCTCTTTTCCTGTAGGGGTCCATCTACAGCCAGTAGTTTGATAGATTCCAAAGAAAATGACATCATCAGAAATTCTGCAGGATGGTACATACAGTATAATGTCGAAGAGACATGTTTTAAATCAATTTTGGCTATCAAATTTGATTCTAGCCTGAAAGATAATAAAAGGTTATATGCATTGTTTGGCATTATAAGTGTCTGTTTAACAGCCTGACAGTCTGTAAAAAAAAAAAAAGACATTTAAGTTTAATTTTAGTCAGGGTCTTAAAGAGGCTCAACGTATAATATATTTATTTATTCTATAGCCTGTACCTGGTGTCAGGGTTTTGTAACATGTTCCATCTTAACAACATAATGTACAAGCCTGTGAAATATATGAAATACTGCATAATGAATGGTAGTCCGGGTCTCTTTAAGTTTGACCCTAAGTATAATACATTTCATTCATTCAAAAGCATAAACCAGGGGTCAGGACTTCTAACATGTCCTTATTTATTATTTATTTATTTGTTTATTTATTGGTCCCATACCCTTTTGTCCTATAATCTTTTGATGCTGAATGATGTACTTTTTTCATTGGAACACAAATTATGATATTTTAAAGAATGTGTTTTTCCATGCAATGTAAGTCAGTGGAGTGAGTCCAATTTTGTTTGGACCCCAACATTCTTTAAAATATCTTATTATATCGCAGTAGAAATAGAAATACATTTCAGTGTTTCATTTTAAGTTTATTATTATTTGTTTTTGTCTGATAAACAATTTGGTCACCACTGTGTCTGAGAGCCACAGATCTAGCCATTTATAATTTAGTCTCATATAGCCATAATTTTGAATATCGGCACACTTTGACTTATTGTCTAAGTCTAGTTCAATTTGCGTCTTATTTTGGTAAAGAATGACCTACTTGGACAGCAAGAAACCATCTGCTTGATATTAAAACAATCAAACACATTTGTTCTGTGCCATTGGGGCGGCTGTTTCTGAAATAGTTGATGTTGCAATAATTAGAAACTCATTCAAATAACTGAACAGCAGAACACACTGTACAGAAAACAACAAATAAATTAGCGACAAGTGTGTGAAGACTTTGTATTTAGACATTTTCTAAAAGTGCAGTTGACTTCACACGTAGTAAATAAAGCAGAACATTCAGTTCTACTTGTGTATGCAGTTTACTTGCAAATAAGTGCCTCAAACAAAACCTTTAGCTTCTTTCAGAGATTTGATACCACTAACTTTGGAATCAAATCCAGCAATCTGGTACATATGGATTTGTTTCCAGGTGGACTAGATCCTAAACTACATACATTCATTCATCCCATGTATGTACAAAAGTTTGGACTGTACTGTTTAAAAAACAGAAACTGCTAAACAACTAAAAAAGTGTATTCTGGAGTGTTCTCAGTGATATGGTTCATGGCGAGAGTGTCAGTGTTGATTTCACGGGTCCATTAAGCTGTGCCAGTTCTGTTGGGATGTCAGGGTACTCAGTATGCAGACTCATACCGCTTTCCTCTTACATAAATCTTTGCTTTCTACACTGTAAAAAATAGCTGTAAAAAACGGCCATATTCTGACAGTAACATCCTGTCCTTTGGTTAATCTGACTAAGTTTTACAGTAAATTGCTGTTATTTCCTGGACTTAACAGGAATTTACTGGCAACCGTGTTTTTTGCCGTAAATTAATTACAGTTTATTACTGTTAAATTACATTCCATGCTGTTTTTTTTTCATCGTACATCTTTAACCCTTTAAACCCCACAACAAAATCCTCAGTTTTAAATGAACACTTATAATGTGTCCACACTACAGAGTGAAGCAGTGCTGAAGTTAATGAGATAATTCTGTCATTTAATTAAGTGCTGATTGAGCATTAGTGATGAACAGCTGCTGTTAACAAGCAGAATTACTGAAGAAAAGAGACACACAAGAACTACAACTGACTTCAGCCACAGCCTTAGATGTAATCAATGGAAATAAAACAGCAGAACATGATCAAACATCAGCCACAGCCTTAAATGAAATCAACTGAAATAAAACAGCAGAGGAGGATTACACAACTCCACAAACAGCATTAACAGTCTGACTTTATTTCTGTCATATATCTACAAAACTTCTTTGAGAATTAACAGAGGTTTAGATGTTTTATTGAAAACGTTTTGTTTGACCTCACCATCGTGGCGATCAGTGTTTGCTTTAGTTGGGCTCTTGACCCTTCACTTTTTAATGTTTGCTTGTCTGGTTGTTGTAACTGTGTTTGTAAAGTACATCTGTTATAGCAATAAAAGCGTAGAAAAATTATGATTGAATTGTTCTGGTTAGTTATTGATGATGGTGTAATAATAATTTTGTGGCCTGATTCACTGATCTCATTCAGTGGCTGATCTTTAAAACTATAGTGTGGGTTTTCGCTTGTTTCATGTTGTTTAAGATATATAGCTATATGACACTGCAAGCTGAGATGATAGACAATTATTGGATAATAGACAATTGGATTTGAAAAACTTCTTATGTTCAAAGGCTTTAAAACAACTGCAATGCATGCTGGGTACCAGCACAGGAATGCATGTTGGGTACCAGCACAGGAAAAAACTCATCCATGACTCCCAGCATGCATTGCGGCATGAATAAATTATGCAGCTGAATTGTCCAGTTATTTTCTTTTATTCTTACTAGGTGCTTTTATTTTTGCTTTTGTTTTTGTGTTGAGTTTTAGTAGCGTGTTTTGTGATGTTCAGAGTCGATCTGTTTATTAATTTTTTGATTGTCACCATTGTTGAGATTCATACGCTGATTCTTCATGTGTGTGTTTCATAGTGTGTTAGAGTGATGTG
>NW_015546134.1:0-618 GCF_001515605.1 Sinocyclocheilus anshuiensis | reverse complement strand
GTCCCTCACGTATGAGGTGTGATTCGTGATTATGGGGTGTGTTTCACGCCAACATAAAATATCGTTTCTCCAGCCTAGAAACAGGACGCTCGTCCTAAAAATAATTAGACAAGCGTTTTCTGAATCCAGATCACAGGCTTCACGACGGGGGCCTTCCGTTTTCCCCGATCTCCATGCTGGGGAGAAACCGTACTCATCCCGTATTTACAGCCCCACAGTCTCGAATTATTCAAAAAGAACATCGTGGGGCTGAATGATAAGGGATATGGGGCGATGCCAGTGGTGGAGCAGACGCTTGCGAGCTATCTCTAACCCATCCTCTGCATTGTCCCTGAAGGCCCCGAAGCTTCCCACCAGGCCCTTTAGGCTGACATCGAGTCTGGTTGGGAAAGCTTATACGGCGGCAGGTCAGGCTGTACATCGAGTCTGGTTGGGAAAGCTTATACGGCGGTAGGTCAGGCTGGCGCATGTTTGCATACCATGGCGGTGTTACAGGCATACCAGGCTGACCTGCTCAGGGGTGGGGCTGCTGAGCGGGGGCAGCCTAAGCCATCAAGCTCCTCATATCGCCAATCTCAAAAACAGAGCGTTGCAACCCGCACCCCTCCACAGAAAGAT
>NW_015546133.1:2191479-2191942 GCF_001515605.1 Sinocyclocheilus anshuiensis | reverse complement strand
AAAGCTTTTTATTTCAGATGAATGCTGATCTTTCTATTCATCAAAAAATCCTGAAAAAATGTACTCTACATTTTTAAAAAATCCTGAAAAATGTAGTTTCTACAAAAAATATTCTGCAGTTTTCAACTGTGATTGTAAACAGTGTATTAGATTTGATTAAGGATCATGTGAAACTAAATGCTGGAGTAATGGCTGCTAAAAATGCTGTCATCACACAAATAAATGACATTTTAAAATATATTAAAATAGAAAGCAAATTCTAATAACATGTCACAATATCACTGTTTTTACATTCTTTAAAAAACATTAAAAATCTTACTGTTCAAAATCTTTTGAATGGTAGTGTATATTCAAATGTTTAATAATTCATTCAAATTAATTAAACGCTTTTAAATAGACTGCAGCAATAATATTTTGCCACACATTATTTTGTTCAGAATCGTGGGAGAATCGTGATATCTAT
>NW_015546133.1:2189423-2190885 GCF_001515605.1 Sinocyclocheilus anshuiensis | reverse complement strand
AGTGTCTGAGACACTGTGAGCACGGAGACTGTAGTGTGCGCAGCACATTTTTAAATGCTTAGCTTAAATATGTAATATTAATTAAATAGTGCTCATAAATGGCTGTTGAGATTGTATTCTCAAGTGAAATGAGTCGAGGCATGGACCCGGAAACAGCAGTCCTTACGTCATACTTAACAAGAGGATTCTCCCAAAGCCGTCAAACTGACGTCATCAGAGCCAGAACGCTATTCCAGAGCGGAAGCCAATTTTCAGTTTTTGATTAAAAATTACGACGGCAGACAATTATTTTTTATTTTTTTGTATTGACTTGCACGGTTCAATTGTTCACCACAAGACTAGTAATGTGCACTAAAAAAAGGAAGTAGGGTCATTTTTGTTTTCAGGACGACGAATCATTTTCAATACCATTGGCAAAACTACCACATACTGTATACTGCCATATAGATATTTTAATTTTTTATTTTTTATTTCAAGCTTTGAAATTGGTTTAATCCAATCCACATTCGCTTTATATGATGAACAGATTTTAATATAGGCTTTTATTTACATACATATAAATATTGATCAATTACCATTACAAAAATCTCAATCTTAAACATTTGCTCATTCTGTGTATTTGTGTCTTTAAAATAGGGTAACTTTGTTGCAAAAACTTACAGCAGGAAAAAAAATCAGTTGTTAAATTTCAAATATTCAGTATTCAAGTTAAAAAAAAATCAATTCAAAACTATGTTAAATGCCACATAATGTTCAGTTTTGTTAAATGACACTTGTCAATAATTCAAATGTACACAATTCAAATTCAAATAGTTTTGTCATATTTTAAGCTCCATATATTTCCAGCACTTTAAAGCTTTAAAAATGATCCACTTTAAATGTTATTTTTAATGAGATTACCAAAATATACTTTTGTAAATATATACGCTTATGTAAAAAAATTTATTAATTAAAAAGTAAATAAATAAAATTACCACTATAACCAGTAGATGGCAGCAGATGAGCACTTATTGGCTTATTAGTCATTCATTTCTACTTTTTGCTTTATATTTTGAAATTATTGTGTGTGAAGTAAGAAAGTGCCTTGAAAAACAAACTTTTCTTCAAGGGGTCATATGATGTTGCTAAAAAGAACATTATTTTGTGTATTTGGTGTAATGAAATGTGTTTATGCAGTTTAAGGTTCAAAAAACACATTATTTTCCACATACTGTACATTATTGTTTCTCCTCTATGCCCCGCCTTTCTGAAACGCGTCGATTTTTACAAAGCTCATCAGTCTGAAAAGCGAGGTGTGCTCTGATTGGCCAGCTATCCAGTGCGTTGTGATTGGCCGAATACCTCAAGCGTGTGACGGAAATGTTACGCCCCTTACCATACTGTGATGCCCTGTGTCCCGAGAGACGAGACAAAAAGTGACTTATACTGTCTTTTTACGCGTTGCGTTGCGTATCGCGCTGCG
>NW_015546133.1:2187894-2188939 GCF_001515605.1 Sinocyclocheilus anshuiensis | reverse complement strand
GTGGTTGACTCTTAACTTTTATAAAGAATATCTCTTTGGATTTGAGACTTTAGTCTTTGCAACTTTACAGATCTTCTTTATGCACCAAGAGCTTGTAACACGCCAAAGAGAAAGGAAAATTTTAAATCGCATCATATGACCCCTTTCAATCTGCAACTGAATCGCACATAAAGAGTGTTCCTTTTATAATCACTAGGGCTGGGTATCGAGTTCGATACTTTTTAGGCACCGACCGAATTGCCTCGATACCATCGAGTATCGAAAAACGTCTCGTCGTTCAGTACCAAATTTCGATACCTAAGGGGTTAATCTCGTCAGCGTCAGTGAGCCAATAAGCCTGCAGCACTAGCCGGTGTGTTCGACTAGAAGAGGTGCGGCGCAGATTGATCATCCGCGAGAGCGATTCGAAAGCGCACGGAGCAGTCTGCTCTCTTTAGCTCTCGTGGTACTGTAATACTACCAGTATAGAGTAGCACGGGAGCTGCCTGGAGTTCCGATCATATGCAGATGTCCGTTCATACTAACGAGACTGCATTAATAACTGCGTAAGCCTGCATATCAATGGCTCAAGCCTCTGTTATCAGCTCTAAAATGACGTTTTGGAATTTGCAGCGTAAGGTTTGGGATGAGGTGCGTAAAAAAATTAGTTCAACCCACACGAGATTTCAGGACGGAAACATGTCAAATGTCTTGAAACAAATGATCTGAACAATGTCTTGATGTGTGGTTGGGAATCCAGGCCGTTAAAATTATTAGAGAAATAATGCACTCCCGGAGGTGGTTATGTGGCCACGACTATATGGTATGGTCTTTCTCAGTTCTCAAACAAATTAAGAACTATTCGATTTTTATTGACTGAACGCAAGCGCTTATTCCGATAGAAAACACTGTATTAAGAAATATTTTTGTTTGCTTAGGTGGTAATATTAGGTCTATTATATTAATAAGGAAGGGGGCCCAAAAATCTGGACCTGCCATCTAATGTGTGTTTTGGCCAAGTAATGTTGCTGAAATTAAATATGTTATTACCTCTGAGTCAGAGCAG
>NW_015546133.1:2178432-2187428 GCF_001515605.1 Sinocyclocheilus anshuiensis | reverse complement strand
TTTTTTTTTTAGATAATGTAATCTTGTTAAAATTGATTTCATAAAATTAGTATCGAAAAAAGTATCGTTCCGGAACCGGTATCGAAGTCAAGGTATCGGTATCGATATCGAAAAATTTTGAACGATACCCAGCCCTAATAATCACTGAAGTTATCAGTCAGTTCCATATAATACTAAAGAAGAATAATGGTACATTTAATAAGAGTAGAATACATTATTTTTTATATAAAAATTATATTTTGCACGTTACTGTTGTTAATAAAAGTACATTTTGTTTGCTTCCCAACTCAAGCTCAATGTTTTACTGTCAAATGTGTATTACCAAGAAATAAACATGTAATATTATTAGAAATTGCACTTATTAATGCAAAACAATAGTAATTTTATTAATAAATTATCTTTATTTGTAATACCTGTATCTGTAATGTGTATCTTTGTTTTTATTTTTTAATAACAAAGATAAAATAATGACAAAGATTATGATCTTTGCCCACTTTGGCCTAAATGTCTGCCATTCTTTTTTATTTTATATTTTGTTACCTTGTTAGGCTTTGTTTTTAAATGGGGCATGAACTGGCTTTTTTTTTTGTACTGTTGTCTGAGGTCCACTTAAGACGTTCATGTGGTTTTTACATTCAAAAACATCAAAATCAAAAAGTAATAGGCTATTTTCTACCCTGGTTTTGAGGCCGGCTCGAGAAACGCTCGGTTTTTATGGGATGCCGCATTGAAGACTTGGAAGTAAACGCCCACTGCTATGATTGGATAATAGTTTTGCATAGTAAACTAACTACAGACTAACTTCATAGTTGGATCCTTCTGTGACTTTGGTTAGACACACACATAATCAGGACATATCAAGCGATCTCTAACAAAGCAATAGTGACACATGGTACAACTATTTTTTACTCACATAAGTGTGCCCCATTCCTGTCGGATCCAATTTAAACAGTACAGCATTGCTTTTTAAGTCTCTCTGCAAATCTAGCATCGACCTGTGTCTTGTTTACAAAGGAATCCACGATGAAATGAAGCGAACAAACGCTCAATGTTTTACTCACGTGAGCTGAAACTTCATTTAAAAAAAGTTCAACCATGCATTTCTAATATTTGAATCCGAAGGAAGGTTATGCAGCGACTGTGATCTTCCACAACCAGGCACTGCACAATATTTTGCAATCTTCAGCGGCATGTTCATTGCTTCATACCTGCTCGATCTGGTTTAGTGCCACTCATGTTATTTCCCTACTATGTAATGCGCGAATCAGTGGGTGGGGCTACAGAATTAGGCATTGATATTCTTCTGTGGAGGCAGTGTTTAACCTATAGATAGGCACATTCCAGGATCTGGCGTTCACTGGGCCTGGTGTCAATAAAAGCTTTTATTTCAGTAACAAGAACGTTTTCAGCTCTGAAACTTACAGGATATTCTTTTAGTACGATGGCCTCTTATACATCAAAAGCTCAAGTAAAAGTTGATTTCTCAATTCATGACCCCTTTAAAATAGGAAAATTAGTTTGGCTGTACTTCTCAGACCACTTGAAAAATAGTAAACCCAACATGACAAAGAATCATGATAAAGTCGTGAATTGTGATTTTCCTGTAAAAAAAATCCTGATATGATATTTTTGCCATATCGCCCACCCCTACTTTCAACACTTTTCTGATGTTCATTCATGTTTATTTTTGCTATAACTAGTAGCAAAGAAGAACAGATTGGTTTATGTGCCGCTTGAACTGAGGTGCAACAGCGAATGCCACATTACAGTGTCAAAGCCACTATTTATTAATTTATTTATTGACTATTTAATTTGTGATCAAATTAACAGAATTTGAAAGCTTTATTTCTGATTAAAAGTAACAAAGCACAAAACTTATTGCGATTATTGAATGGCAGGTATGCTACAAATAATGAATGGACTTAAAGACGTGAAATATTTCCAAGCATTTATACTGTCCCTTTAAGCAAGATGACAAATGGTACAGTTTCTTTTAATGATCCCAGATCATGTGTAATATTTTACGGCATAATTACATATATAAATATATTTTGCGTTAGGTCAATTACTGTTGGCAGTGTGGTACAGCCTACACCAAGCTTTGCAACTGATATCGCTTATCCTTATAAGACCATACGCATTACAGTTCACTTCTGCAGTAATAATTAATTCACAAACATGAATCCTAAAAACGAATAATGTCCGAGCAAATCGTGACTTTTCGCTTAACACCTACCTAGGCGTAAGATTTAGTCTCAGATGTAGCACTATGCCTAGATGGTGCAGCAGGTGTTAATTCTACACACTACTTAAAGGGTTAGTTCACCCAAAAAGGAAAATTAGCCCATAAATTACTCGCCCTCAAGTCATCCTAGGTGTAGATGACTTTCTTCTTTCAGACGAATCCAGTCGGAGTTACATAAAAAATTGTCTTTGATCTTTCAAGCTCTATCGTTGTACTCAGCGGGTGTTGCATTCCTTCGGTTCAAATGACGTGAAATAAAAAGCACCCTTCCACAAAAAAAAGTGTCTCACACGGCTCCGGGGGGTGAACAAAGGCCTCCTGTAGCGAATCGATGCGTTTTTGTAAGAAAAATATCCATATTCAAAACGTAATAATCACTTGAATCTAGCTTGCGCCAGCAGTTGTACACAGAAGCAGTTCCGAGAGCATGACGTATGGGGTCAGCGTTGCGCATGCGCCGGTGAGTCTCGTGAAAACCAGCGTTTGTTTACAGGATCAAAAGAAGCAAAGTTTCCTTACTTTAGCAAAGGAGGCCTGGCTGGGTGTGAAGAGATGGAAAAGACAGATGGGTGTGGTTCCCTCTGAGGCAGACAGAGAAAGGAGTTATGCATGCACTGTGATCCCCCATTAGCCTTTGGTCCCAGAGAATACAGTGAATCTTGGTTGACAGTCTCTTTCTTTTTCTTTCTTTCTCAATCATGGAGTGCATTTATTTGTACAATAAAACACTAACATCCGCTTTTGGGTGTGCCGGTCAGGTTTTCCTTTGGACATTTTATGACCTTTCCCTAATAAAAAAAAAAAAACATTAAGGCATTCACAAGAACTTACATGTAGGCTTATTAGGCTCTAATTCTTCATGATGATTGTATGTTAGGTCTCAGAATCTGGTTATGAGTAAGACACGTTTGACCTGGCAGAACAGAATTGCGAATTAATTTTGCTATTTTAAAAACACTGAAGCAGCAATAAAGACCTGCCTTTGAGAAATAAAGTAATCAGTTTTCCGTGGCACAAGGCTTTATTTTCTGTCTTGCTGTTTCCTGAGTTTAAATTTGTTTTGTGTTAAGTCAATTGATAGACCTTTATCTCCATAATATTTATGTATACTTTCGGAAACACTCGTTTTTTTTTTTTGTTTTTTTTTCCATCTCTTCAGTTCCAGATTGTAGCATTGACACGCTCTCCACCAATGCCAGCCAGGAGCTGCGAGGCCTGGGCATTCCCAAGGTGTCAGGCCTAGAGCGCAGTCAAGAGAAGAGCGAGGAGACATCCCGTGAACTCTCCTCGGCCACCCCCTCACTGGTGCCCACTTCCCATCCCAAACCTCCCCTCCCCGCCCCTCTTCACATCCAGCCACCCCGCTCTAACCGGGGGATACCCTTGCCCCCAAGCCCAGTCCAAACCCAGCACCCTTGCCCAGACCGTCCACTTAGACCGCTGTCACCCCCTACCACCCTTCCTCAAACCCAGGGCCAACAGCCCTCTCAGGCACCCCCAGCCCAGCCTCAGCACCCACCTGAGCCTCCACCTCACCCAAGGCCACCTCGAACTCCAGGCATCTATAATCACCCCCCATCACCAGCGCTACCATCCCAGCAGAACCCCACCCAACCTGTGCAGCACAGACCGCCCTCTCGTTGCCATCCGCGCCCAATCTCGGCCTACAGCAGCAGCCTTACCCTCAACGGCCTGAGGTAAGTGGATAGCAAATGGGTGTAATGGAGTTAAATATAAAAGCACAGCTTAGCAGGAAGTGTCTGTTACGCTCCAGATGTGTTATACACACTGACTGAGCAGCTGTTCAGAGCCCCAGCTCTTAAATACTGTAGCGGAACAGTGTGATTTCTGTATTACAATGTATCAATCCTCCAGTAAGCATGTGCCACAAATCCCTGTTTGTGCATGTTTGTGTGTTGAGTGTGTGTGCGCCTGACAGCACCGCAGAGAGAACCCCAGCTGAGAGATTAGACGGTTTGATTCATTCCCCTCCCACGTCGATGCTGCTGCTGCCTTGTAGCTGGCGGCGGCTTGTAGATAACATTTCCTCTGCTCAACTCAAAACACCCCAATATCCCGCAGAGAAGCAGATCTTCCCCTCCCTCCTTTCGCCCTTCTCCGCCGTCCTTTAGATTTGTTGTGTAGTCCACCCTGCGCAGTATCTTGCCATTGGACTGCTGATGATAATTATGCTTTGTATTATTCTGTATGTGTGCAGCTTTTAATATAAATATAATTAGCATTTAAATGATTACTTAGCCTGCAAATTAGCTCTTTGTTCGATTGCGTACAACTCTGATAAATACTTTAGCGTGCAGCTGGGAAATCCCTCCAGGAATAACACATTCTTCAGCACTGTATCCACACTTTCCAGGTTTCTGAAACTGGATCCTTTTGCTAAATTTATAGCAGACACTCTTAAAACAATTTAGTGAACAAAGGAGTTTTATGAATATAGGTTGGAAAAGGAGTTCTCTTTTATACAGGCACGTTTTTGCAATCGTTTATTCTCTCTTTCTTCACAGCAGCAGTCGAAGCAGCACTCCAGGGAAGCTCCCGGGCCCCTCTCCAGCCCCTCACCTGCACCATCACCAACCTGCCCCCACTGGGGCAGCAGCCTCCTTCCCCCTGCCCCTGCCGGCAAACCCCACGGCTTCGCACACCTTCCCCCCCTCCCAGCCGCCCTCCACTCTTCCTCATCACACCAATATGTTTGCATCGCCTGCTGCTCTGCCTCCACCTCCTCCTCTCACCTCAAACACTCTGCCGGTCCCCGGACACCCAGCTGGGAGTGCCTACTCAGGTACCAATCTCTCATCTAGCGTCCTTGAATGCATAACATAAATAAGATCAGATATTATTGCCAGCTGTTGAATCAGGTAATTATCACCAATACCAATATGGTTCTCAATGCATTTAGATAAACACTTCTGAAAAGGGGCAGTACCTATTCATATGTTTTTAAAACTTCTTTATTTTACTCTCACTCCCTTTTCCTTCTCCCAGAACAAGACCTTCTCCGGCAGGAATTAAACACTCGTTTCCTGGCATCTCAGAGTGCTGATCGCGGGGCATCACTGGGTCCCCCTCCATACCTGCGGACTGAGTTCCACCAGCACCAGCATCAGCACCAGCACACACACCAACACACACACCAGCACACCTTTACCCCTTTCCCCCACTCCATCATGCCCACGCCTGCACCACCCATGGTGCGTACCCCAGCCAGAAATGTGAGGATAAGTGGAACACAACTAAAAAAAAAATTATAATAATAAACCTTGTGGTGATGGAGGCTTCCGGTGTCATTTGCTTCTAGATATTTTACCTGTACAAGAAACAGTCTGTTATGCTGCTTGATATTGCAAGCTGGTTTTGTGATAATATTATTTTAATTCATTATTATATTAAATACACTGGTTTATAGCGCAAAGAGTTTTACCGTTTACTGCTTTTATTTTTCTTCAAGTTATTACCTATAGAAGCTAATGAGTCGGAAGTCTCGCACATTCAAAGAAAATAGCTTATTTCTGCATTGCAAAATAAGGTGGAGATGCTTGAGTGATTAAAAGGATGACTGAATGTATAAAATAGATGTATACACATTAATGCATGCATATAAGATACAGGGTTCCCACGGTCATGGACATTTCTATAATGTGTCTATTTAATGAATTATACAGGCCAGTTCACAAATGATGATTTATTAGCGAGTCTGTAAAAATCAAATCCATCAACATGATTTGTAAAAATCCCGTGAGTCATCAGAGATGACTGGAAAAAATCAATGGTCAAAAACTGTGGGAACACTGTAGGTAACTACTAAATTTGTGCATGTGCGTGCCTGTGTGTGTATTGCAACGACTGCTGAATTATAAACTTCTTCGTTCTTTCAGTTCGACAAATACCCCACTAAAGTCGACCCCTTCTACAGACACAGCGTGAGTCCGTCGTGTTTTTGGCAATTTGCTGTGGTGGCTTTTTTCTTCTTCCTTAGTGTAGTGATTGTTGTCATTTTTAATTTTTGCTCCCATAATCTAATTTCATCATGTTTGGCATTATGGGTGTTTTAAGCAATAGGGGCCATGCTGGTCACAGCTTTTTTAGGATCCAGCTGTAATTATATCTACAATTGGCCTTAAGTGCCTTAATATTTTTATAAAAAACATTACTACATTAACCATTACTAAATTAAGCACAACTTTTTTTATTAAAACATAATTTTATTAAGTGAATTGGCTGCAAGATATTTTTTATTGAAATACCTCACTGGTGACTGTGGGGATCTTGATAAGAGATAAAATGTTTCATTCTACCTGCCTGTCCAACAGGTTAATGCAACTTTAATTTATTTGATCTCTGCCCTTCGATTATGGAGTCGCCATTTAGCAATGATTCATTTGTGACACCCACCCATGAACACACACTGCAGTAATTACATGTATTATGCAGTGCGTTGTGATAATAACAGTCATTGCTATCAGAGTTGGTTTAGAGGGTGACCCATATTGTAAATTCATCTCACCGTTAATCTTTGTTGAATGTCACAACAGCCGCAGGTCAGATGAAGGTTGTATCATTATATGCAGCAGAATAGATGATTTATAGTCTCATTCTTTCTTTTATTCATTCATAGAGAAAAACTAAGCATAAATTGTTGTGAATTATTTTCACATGGTGTGTATTTTCATATTATGCAACATGTAATGAAGAGGGTCATTTAAATGTCAGCAGCTGATGTTTTGTAGTTGTTGGTTTGTACAGGGACCTGCAGGCTCCGGTCTCACTGTAGAACTGTAAACAGCTGACAAGATCAAACAAGAACCTCAGGAGTGACTGTATCTTGTATCCTTTTTCTTTCCTCAGCTGTTCCACTCTTACCCCCCAGCAGTGTCTGGCATTCCGCCCGTCATCCCACCAACGGGGCCCTTCGGATCTCTGCAGGGAGCGTTCCAGCCCAAGGTATCACAATATCAAATGCTGTATGTTGGAATGTCATGACTACTCCCAAAACTAACCTCCTGTGCTGTTCCAAATGTACTCCTGCACACATGGAACAGATCTAGCTAAATATAAACAAATCTCAGAGTCTGTTTCTTCTTTAATGTTATGTATAGGTACAGTATAAATAGAGAATCAATTTCAGATGTTTTCTCAGGATGTTCAGTCTGGTGGTGTACCCCAGTTAGCTATCGGTAATGCTAGAGTAAGTGAGAGATGATACTGGATGGTTTAGCTATCATGTGATTGGCTGAAAATACTTAAGTTTTGTCTTTGTGTACTACAGACCTCAAACCCTCTAGATGTGGCAGCCAGGCCTGGAGCCATCCCACACACACTCCTTCAGAAAGACCCTCGGGTACGGACCCCAAACATGCTCTTTGCAACAAACAAACCTGTGGTATTTTTAAACTAGTACTGAATGACACTATGGGCAAACTAAGTGTTAGGTTTGTCTGTCACGTTATACTGTTGTCCACATTGGTATGCAGGCAGTGATAGGAAGGGGAATACTCTGAATTCTGGCCTAATTATTCCACGAAATGCTTCATTAGAAAGGGAAATTTTAACATTTTAATTTGGTCAGTGATGAAGTGATGCTCGGATGCTAATTAAAAGTCCTGATTGACAGCTTTGTGTCCCTAATCTCTCTCACTCTTGCTCTCTTTTTCCCTCTCCTCTCTAGCTGACAGATCCGTTCCGGCCGGTTCTCAGGGTAAGACTGCATTATCAGTTATTCAGTTTGTTTCCCCACAGGACTCTGCAGGAATAAAGTAAAAGCTCATTACAGTTTAATCCCACCTTACACCGAGCACCTGCCTTCTGCTCCGCAGTCTTTTTAATTAGCAGTGCGCTGGGACTCGACGGTCTCATCTCAGAGTCTATACGAGACTCTATATGACTCCTTTATCACTGAAAACACTTTGTAATGACATTTTCCTTAATTAATTTGCAACTGTGCCTAAAACATGGGAAAATGCAAAGAAACTTAATATTAACTTTCCAAGTTAAATTTTACTTTAAAATGTTCAACGATATTACATAAAATTATAAATAATATTTTCAGATGTACCCAGCATTCTCTAATAGAAGTGTTTAGAAGTTTTAAAGCAATAAAATGAAACTAACATGTATGTAGTCATGTCTGAACATGAAAATCTTACCTTGTCTCTCCACAGAAACCAGGAAAGTGGTGTGCTATGCATGTCCATATAGCCTGGCAAATTTACCACCACCAACAGAAAGTAAAGGTAAGATTTGCATACATTACCAGATTTAAATTTTACTGCACCCTCCAATCAGGATCAACATTACATGTGGAAAGAAATATTATTTGCGGCTCTCTTTTTTTTCCCTCTTCGTTAACTCTAGTGTTGTCACGGTACCAAAATGTCGGTACCAATACCAGTGAAAGTCCACGGCTCTCGGTACCAAAGCAAAACAAAAACATACTAATTAAAAAACATTATTTTTATTAATAAAGTCAAACAAAAATAAAATGTACAAAAATCAATGCCATTCTTTATACCTATTTAAAATAGTTTGAAGTTTTTCCACAAGTAATAAAAGTGTAAACACAAAATAAAAGTAAACAGGTTTCACCCAAAAGTTTTTGTCATATTTCTGCTGCCGCTGAAAAACAACTGTAAACTGTTGTCCGTTTTAGGATTTGCTGGTGTGCTTCATGATCTTCCTTAGCCTGCAGCTGTAAAAGGAAAATATAATATACTTAAGTAAAGCAATGGGCAGA
>NW_015546133.1:2174393-2177999 GCF_001515605.1 Sinocyclocheilus anshuiensis | reverse complement strand
GAAAAACATCTGTAAACTGTTGTCTGTTTTAGGGTTTGCTGGTGTGTTTCAGGATCTTCCTCAGTCTGCAGCTGTAAAAGCAAAATATAATAAACTTAAGTAAAGCAATGGGCTGAGTCTGACCACATGCAACATTAGATCATTGACACCAGCTAAATATAACTTTTCAGTAAATAACAAACCTCAGCTTTTATAATAAATTTAGATAAGATTACATATATTTTAAGTCAAGTGTATATCAAATAGATGGAAACTGTAGTATTAAAAACACTTTACAAAAAGATTCCGTTTGTTAGATAACATGACCTATCAATAAACGATAAATAGCAATTATTCTTCTTATTATTTCAAAATAATATAATTAAATTAATTATTTCAAAATTTATTAATACATAAAATCAGTTCAGTATGTTAAAATTATTTAATGCACAATGAACAAACATGAATGATCAAGTGTTTGTATTAAATAATATTGTTCACTCACTGTAAGTTGATGTTAGATAGTCTATACAGGAGATAAAATTTGACTGTACTTTCATTTAATCCAAACTGTGTACATATTTAGTTATCTATACCTGCTAGAGTTATCCAGCCAAGAATAACAACTAACCAACTAGCTAAAAAAAAAAAAGCCCAGAACTGCTTTTCTGACAGACTGATATGACATAAACACTGTTAACCATTTGTACATTCTCTAACATGCATATTTTAGATTCACAATTCATTTAAAAGCCTCTGGTGTGTAAAAATAGTAAATACCATCATGTCCTCCTGTTTTTTTACCCCAATAAAAGTTATAGGCCGGGTCTTTTGTACCGGGTCTTTTGACAACACTAGTTAACTCTGATCTTCAGAATAGAATACAGCCTTTTTTAATTTTTGAGGTACTTTTAGAGGGGTATCACATTTATTCTCTCTTGTGCCTGGCCTTCTCCAGCAGCAGATGCAGGTTGACCCACACAAGTTGGACTTTGGCCTCAAGCCGGAGTTCTTAAGTCGACCCCCAGGCCCCACTTTTTTTGGAGCTATCCATCACCCTCATGACTTGGCGCGACCTGCATCGCTTTTCTCAGCAGCAGGTGAGTAGATGACCCAAATCTTAGCAGAGTTGAGAGAGATCGCTGTCACTACTCAGATCAAAAGCAGCGCTTCCAATGTCTTTGGGTTAGTCAGCGCTAGGGATGTAACGATTCACTCTACTCGCGATTCGATTCGATTCACGATTTTGATTTCATGATTCGATTCACGATTTATTTTTTACAAAATGAGATTTAAGACAAATTATAAATTAAATGTGTCCTTTTATTATTGCTTGGACAAAATACTGTACGTTTCTTTGTGAACTTGAAATATAACACTATAATAATATACTAATATTGCACTTGTAAATTATTGCTCTGTCCTCATTTGTTAGTTGCTTTGGATAAAAGCGTTTGCTAAATAACAACATTTAAATATAATGTAAATGTAAATAACAAAACTAAATTTAAAATTTAAAACATGCCCCAAATCAAATAAATAAGTAACACAAATAAAATAAATCTCTTCATATAAACAAACTAAGGCTTTGTCTGTGCTCTTTCCATTTAAAATTAGAGGCAACCACTGCATTTTAATCATGATACAAACAAAGATGCTGCATACATGCAACATGAGCAGTTTTTAATCTAAATTACGCTCCATTGATCATGACTTCTCATAGTCGTGGTGCACGCACTAAACTCAGAGTCAACCTACTCCGAGTTGACTGAACTAACACAATTCAGCTGTTCTGAAACCGTTTCCCATCTCAAGGTAAGTCAACTCAGAGTTCAAGTTTTAACTCAGAGTTGGTTGAACCTCCTTATTGAAACGCGCCACAGGAGTTCCCAATACATTAACACACCAAACCCCCCACAACAAACACACCTGCTTTGCATTGGAATATCCCTAAAGAAGGCGGAAAACCCTTTGAAGTCCACTCACATACAGTCAAATGGAGCCCACCCCTCAACTGAGCATGTCAGATAAGAGAGGCATACAAAATGTGCAGAGCGGGGAGGCGCCAGGACTGGAATTGGGAACCTTTGAGCTAGACCCTTAGACTTGCTTTAATAAGATTGGAAGAAATTTCATCATTATCTGTCTTGGTTTCAGGGTCCACGCATCCCTCAGCTGCACCTTTCGGACACCCTCCACATCATCCTAGCAACTTTCTTACCCCAGCACCCCACTTGGGTAAGTTGACAAGACTCTTACATATGCACATTCACACTCCTCCACTAGGTGTCACTGTGCAATCAACAACTGCTAATTCTTGACTGAAGTGTGTGTATTCTAAGGCATGGGGAGGGCCAATGTCCTGCAGAGTTTAGCTCCATTTTGCCCCAACACATTTGCCTGGAAGTCTATAGTAATCCTGCAGACCTTGATTAGCTGGTTCAGGTGTGTTTAATTAGGATTGGAGCTAAACTCACTGGATATTGGCCCTCCAGGAGAAGGATTGGACAGCCCTGGATTAAGGGTTACTGAACACTTCTCTGAAAGTCAGTTGATATTAGGTATGCAACAATACAATTAGCCCACTGTTCAATACATGTCTCGGTTTTTTTTAACCACGGTTTTTGGTTCGGTTCAGTTCAGTTCAGATGGCATGGCACATCAGGTTTTATTTTATTTTTATTATTCTAGGCTTAGGAGACAGGAGCAGTAAGAGGTTAAAGAGGCTTTATTTTATCAAATTCCACTTGCAGACAATCCTATTGTACTGTATAATATAAATAAAATAAATAGACTAGTAGAAATGCACTGATATTAATTTTTCATGGCCAATTCCAATTGCCAATTTTTCTTTTTCTTTTTATTGATTTCATTTTTTTACGCAAGAGACAATAAAGAATGAAAATAGGAGTACATGAACAAGATGCTTATTTGCTCTGTTACAAGCTATCTGTAAAAATAAAATAAAATTAGAGGCAACCATTCCATTTTAAACACAATCCAAACAAAGATGCTGCACACATGTAGCATGAGCAGTTTTTGATTTCAATTGGATTAAATCGTTTCAAAATTTGAAGCAAAACAGAATGGTCTGACTTCAGCTTTGTGAAACTATGCTAAATAAGAACTGAACGAAACAAAAACAGCAGACTGAACGAGAATGCAAATTTACTCTCTGACAGCAGGTGGCACTTACCCAACAGCAGCAATAGCGTTTTCATGGTTACTGCTGTAAAGAAACAGCCGCAGCGCTTATAAACACTACTTTAAAATGCATTATATGGAGGTAAGATGAAAAGAAAATACCATCTAAACTTTTCTGAAGACAGTCAGTTCCCCTCAGAAATACATTTATATAAACCTCCAATATTTAGGATTTTCTTCCAATATTTTGCGCATCTTGATCTAGGGATGCTCCGATCCGCCTTTTTCGCCTCCGATACCGATTCCGATACCTAGGGTTCGGTATTGGCCGATACCGATCCGGTTTTTAATAAGGCAACAACATATAATAGATACGATAGGACAAAACAAATACAGTGCAGCACGAACTGTTTTTTATACAGTCTATGAGCACGAAGCACGTACAATGTGCGCATCCGGTGTGCAGAATGATGACGTCACAGC
>NW_015546133.1:2150193-2173925 GCF_001515605.1 Sinocyclocheilus anshuiensis | reverse complement strand
AAAAAATCTCGGATCTCGGATTTAGATCGGCCCTCTCTGACCGATACCCGATCCGAGAAAAATGGCACTATCGGACCCGATATGAATATCAGATCGGCACATCCCTATCTTGAACCGTGAGCTTGCTCTGTCTGCTACAGTTTTCTCCTCATTGCATCCATCTTCAGCATCTCTGGCCTCTGTTAACGGTCGTTTACAGACCTCTTAATATTTCCAAACAAATTACATTTTGGGAAATGATCACAATGCAGTTTGTGCAAGTCGGGGATTGGCCAAATTAAAACGAAATAAAATGCATGGAAATGAACAGTTCAATATTATATTGAGAATTGTGGCATCCCTATTGGGTATATATATATTGCTAAAATGTTTATACATTCATTTTTAAACTTTAAAATTCAAAGCTGTAATTCATTGGTGATTCACACAATCATTTCATTGACTGATTTTTTTTTTCCTGTTTTGACTGACAGAGCCCTTCCACAGACCGTCTTCATTTGGAGGTCTAACCTCATTAAGCACTGCAGCCTTTGGTGGACTGGGAAACCCAGCACTCGGTGAGTGCCAATCAATCAACTGTTTTGTATTAGAAAATTCACCTTCAGTCAACATTTTATAATTTAGAAATGCAGTACATTTATATATTTCAGTTATCAGACTAATTGTAGGTTGAAAAGTCATTACAAGACATATCTGACATCAAAGAGTAGGCCTACTCATGCATGAAATAGACAAGATCAAGATAAATAAAATCTCACGTCGTTTTTTTTTTTTACGTCTCCCAGCATCCAACTCTGTATTTGGCCACAAAGAAGCACAACAGCACTTCAGCGGACCCCACGAGCCATGGAACAGACTCCACCGTACTCCGCCATCTTTCCCCACCCCACCTCCCTGGCTCAAACCTGGAGACATTGAACGCAGCGCGTCGGTCAGCTCCCATGAGAGAGAACGAGAACGAGAAAGGGACAGAGAGAGAGAACGTGACCTGGACAAGAGGGATTCATCAGTCAACAAGGATGATAAAGAGCGGTGTGTAGAGCTGTATGGATGATACTAACCAGTCACATCATCTGTCAGTGATATATTTTTTTTTTTTTAAGTATCAGTGGCATGTATTTTTACCGTACAGTCGGCTGGTCATTGCAAAATAAACCCTCTCTGGGTTTATTCTGCCAAAAAATTATTTGCCTGATAGTAATGATCCGTTTCACCTCTAGGGAAACTGCGGAAAAGAGGCACCAGAATCACCCATCCCCAATTCCTGTTAACCCCCTCACTCTGACGAGTCACACCCGATCATCTGAGCCTTCCCGGAACCACATCCCTTCTAGTGAGTCTCGGGATAAGGACAAGCCCAAAGATCGTGAGAGAGAACGAGAGCACTCGAACTGGAAAGACTCCAACACAGATGAGCACAAGGTGAAGGAGAATCACCACAGTGACAAAGACACTCCCGTCATCCACGACAGCCGGGTTTCTGAAGACAAGCCGGCAAATCGGGTTACAGCATCACCCTACATGCGGCCAGGCACCATAGATCGGGTCAACGGCGGGCTGACTCGAGATGTTCTGGAGAAGAAGGGCGATGTCACCTATGAGAAGAAAAACAGTGAGGTGAAGGTGAAAGAAGAGAGAAAAGAGGAGCAGGATGGTCCCACAGGGAGATCCCCGGAGCAGAGATCCACACCACAAGCACCTCCTCCTGCTGCTCTCCACCCTCCATCTTCAATGCCTGTACCCATGGGCATGCCCAGTATGCATCCCATAAACAGTATCAGTAGTCTGGAGAGGACTCGTATGGTGGCCCCCTTCATGGGTATCAGCCCCATCCCAGGGGCAGAGAGGTTCCCCTATCCCGCCTTTCATTGGGATCCCATGAGGGACCCTTACCGGGGACTCGATATCCACCGGAGGGATCCATTAGCTCGAGATCTGCTACTGCGGAATGAACCCCTGCACCGGTTAGCAGCGCCACGCCTTTATGAAGCAGAGCGCTCGTATCGAGACCGTGAGCCTCATGACTTTAACCGAGACCTCCCTCACGGTCTGACCTTGGAACAGCGGCGGGAACAAGAGCGGGCGCACATAGAGGAGCGGGAACGTCTGCACTTGCTCCGAGAAGACTACGAGCAGGGGCGTCTGCACCTGATGCATCACCCCGCTTTAGACGGACACCTCCCTCACCCGGGTCTCATGGCCCCTGGACTTCCCAGCATGCACTACCCCCGTGTTAGCCCCTCCTCTGCCGTAGCTGCCCAGAATGGAATCCTCAACAAAACCCCTCCCACCGCATCACTCAGTGCCCCACCCCCTCTTATCCCAACCCTGGGAGCGCGTTCCACGTCTCCCAGACGGACTACCCCACTCGGCACTGACATTAGAGACAGACCCCCTTCACACACACACAAAGACATCGAGGCACGGTGAGACCCCTGATGGACTGAAATGGAACTCAAAAGCAAGCACTTGAGACTGTATCATATCTGTGTATAGATTGTGCATTACTGATGGTTTTTTTTTTTTGTGCATTTTGCTTTTGTACAAAAGACTGAGATTTTTCATGCTCTTTTATCCTGTTCGTTGCTGTGTATTCTTAAACATGTACAGTACACTGATCTCGAGCAAGTGGACAAGCGTTAGATCTCCCAACATGGAAAAAATGGTCTTGGACTTGGTACCTTTACAGGTACCTCAATACATTGCAAAAAGGCAGAACTTGTAGATATGTGTAAAGTCGGTGTATTTCTCTCCTTGAGGGAAAAAAAAATTAAGGTACAATTATTATGCAAATGGATGTTATGAAAGCTTTACTTTGAAATGCTGTACATAGTGGGCAGTGATCAAATGGATAGTGAGTGCACGGTCTCTGGTTTTAGTTTAATGCTGCATATTAATGGTTTGGAAAGATATTGTCCAAGAGATCACATCCCTTCTTTCAACTATGCAACTCATGCGTGGGCGCTCTCTCTGTATCACTTTTTCTCTCCTCTAGAGCAATGGTTCCCAACCCTGGTCCTGGAGGCACCCCAACACTGCACGTTTTGCATGTGTCCTTTTTCTGACACACCAATTTCAGGTCTGGGAGTCTCTACTAATGAGCTGATGACCTGAATCAGGTGAGTTTGGTTAAGGAGACATTCAAAACGTGCAGTGTTGGGGTGCCTCCAGGACCAGGGTTGGGAACCACTGCTCTAGAGGACAACCAGTCTCTCTACTGAACCCTCTCATTCTCCTGTTGGAGCAACAGTACATGCTTACACATTACTCAGATTGTGATTGTTCCTAAATGGGATTTTCTGCAATGAGTTTTACTCGCACATCTGACAAACATGTTCCCTAACTTTTGATCCAGAAACATGCTTTTGTTATTCAAACTATAAAAATCTGTGTTGACAATCCTTACAAATACACCAATGTTCCAAGAACCTAACAAAACCTAAATTCTCTGAATTAATTACCTCTAAATGAAAAGTCTGGCAATTTGAAAAAGACTGCAAAATTACAACACTGTTAGCGCACCATGTCACGAGAAGTTTGAGTACAGAAAGCAGGTCAATTCTCTATTGGTCTAACTGTATTAAAGTGTTATGTATCTACACAATGATAACGTAAGATGTAAGCTATGGGCAGTTTGTTTTTATTGAGCAGAGATCTATTTTAGTAGTCCATGGGAGAGATAGTTGTGTGCTTTTAAACTCTGTGAAATTCAGATGATGTGCAGTGTTTTGTTTTGTTTTTTATTTAATTTTCTTTTTTTAAATCAAACATTAAAATGTCCACTGAAGCAGTAGTGGGTAGTCAATACGTATTGCAAAGAGATTGTAAGAAACTTTTTTGCTGTTTATCATGTACGTACGTAAAAAATTAAGTCCTTTCTAGATCATGTACAAAAAAGGGTGAGGCGACAGCATGCTCCTCAGTTAAACTTGTGTTATGGAAATTGTGCCATGTTATTAAAAAATGTGAACTAATCGTGTCCTAAAGTTTGTCAATACTACCCATCAGAAAAAATAAATCAACACACTCAATACCCATAAGCCAGATCTGTTAGCAGCATGTAGAGCAAGCAGTAGTAGTATTGCTTATGTTTAGGATTAGTGGTTATTTGCCTGGAGAATGATAAAATGGTTGAAAAAAAATCTCAAAGAGTGACTTTAAAGTTCACATGAAATCAAAATTGATGCGATGCACTGTTTGCGTGCATTTCTAGTCTTGTGGTAAAACTAATCATTTCCATTTAACTTAATAAAAATTGTCTTTGTATTCTTTAATCAAAATCTGAAAATGTACTTCCACTCTGGAATGGAGTTCATTCTCTGATTTTGTCAGTGTGATGCCGTTTGATAGCATGGGCAGAATATTTTTAACCACTCGAATGGTTTGCTAGAGTGAGAGAGGAGGTACACTAAAATAAAATCCCACCCTGTTTAATATTCCATTCCAACTTCCGGCTCACGCAGGCTTTAAAGGAAAGTCCAAATATAAAATCCAAAATATCACTGAGTACGTTTACATGGACATCACATCAGTAATTAATTATTTACCTGATTCTGAATAAGACAGTATTATTATTAAGGTTTACATTGCGCTGCTTCTAGAATATTCCTTTCATGTTCCCGTTTTTACAGTACATAGATTAATGACACACGTGATTACGTTCCCACGCCATCTGACGTTCCCTCCAGAATTTCACGTATCAACACAGTTCGTTTCATTTTTAATTTTACGAAAGCTTCAAGTGCAGTTAATTATGTCATGCTATACGTGCAAACAGACGACGACGGATAAAAATGAGCCTTCTTGCTTGAAGTAGAGGTCTGCAAGCCCGTCGGGGCCCGACACGCTGAGTCTATTCGGGCCGGGCTCGGGCCATTTTTTTTTTCCTCCTTTTATTATGCCCATATACGCGCAGAGCACACATAGGCTGTATGAAATATTGTTTTATTGATTGTATTATAAATATTATACATCGCCGCAATAAGCAACGCATATACGCATAACATGACAGCAAAAAACGCACGCAATAGGCTAAAGCATGCCGCAAAGCCCCAGCAAAAGTAATTACCATGAATGTGTCGGGGGAAGATGAAGATGACGATCCTGAATCGCCATCTCCTCAGAGAGAAGTGCATCTTTACGGATTTTATAATGAAAGTTTTTCATGTAAGTATTTTTTGGTATAGTAGTTGTTTTTCGATTTTCGAAGAATGTGTTAAAGTATGTTAGTCCAATCTTATATTGTTGTGATTACCATCTTCTTGGCTAAAAGATGGTACCATTTTGAAAGATGTGAAAAACACATAGTGACTGCTAGCCAGTCCTGAGGTAAACACGACACAGCGGGCTTAGTTGTAACACGGTGTTACAACTAAGCCGCACATTGTGTAGGTTACATCAATAATCGGAAATGTTGGATTGTACATGTATCTGAAATAATGCATTATTATACCCTGCGTCCTCATATGTGGACATTATATTTTAGTGAATTTCTCTGAGACTATAACGTTACATGCCAGTTTTAAGTCTGGATGTCCTGTACAGAGCACATTCAGGGATTTTCAGAGATACTAAATATTTGGACGTTTCACTATGACCACTCTCTCTCCTTGGTCTTCAAAAATGTCTGATATTTATTTAGTGACACTTACAATCTTGTCAGTTATTACTCCCATAATTACACTTCTTTTTTCATTACATGTTGCCCCAAAAACACATTAATAGGCCTATTAAAAAAAAAAGTAACTTTTTTTTTTTTTTTAAATGCTCTGAACAATGTAATGACATGAAAAAAAAAACTATTTTTTTCCTAAAAAATTCTTCCCAGGTCTCAGGAGGTTAAATAGTTTGCACAAACACTTGTTGCATTTCTTTTGTTCACAGGGTGAGAAATCGTAGAAGGTCCACAACTAGGGGAGTGACTAGGTAAAAATTCACCACTACCTCCAGTGGGCTACTGGCCACACAGAAAGGTCTTCACATCAGAGCAGGAGGAGCAGCTTGTTGCTTATTTGACCCATGCGGCAGCAATATGTTATGGGCTGAGCCCCAAGGAGGTAAGCTGGTTAAGCTAGGATAAGTTAGGAAATGAGAATAAGATCAGAAGAATTATTGCTCTATTCGTACATTCAAGTGCCTGTTTCTGTTATAAATGGTAGGTCAGTTTGTTTGAATGCTTAACATGAATTAATGTGTGAATAGGCCTACACACACATAGATGCACACATAAATACATACATAGACTATATACATGCACACGTACGTATACATATATACACTACCAGTACCAAAAGATTTTTTATGTTTATGTTTTTAAAGAATTCTCTTCTGCTCGTCAAGCCTGCATTTATTTGATCCAAAATACAAGAAAATTGTGAAATATTTTTACTATTTAAAATAGCTGCTTTCTATTTGAATATGTTTTAAAATAGAATTTATTCCCATTATCAAATCTAAATTTTCACTTGTTACTGGTAGTGTGTATACAGTTTATACACAATTAAGAAATTTTAGGATGCCTTGTGTGATGTATGTAAAAGCAATTAATCTAGTTGACATTATTATTTTTTTTCCTTTTTTATGTTTCTGTTTTTCAGGTCAGAAAACTTGCATTCCAATGTGCTGTCCAGTTCCACTGCACATTCCCAGAATCCTGGTCTAAAACGCAAATGGCGGGCAAAGACTGGTTCACTGCTTTCCTCAAAAGGAACCGATCTCTTTCGATCAGAAAACCACAGGCCACCAGTGTGGCGAGAGCCACTAGTTTTAATGCTCACACTGTGGGAATTTTTTTCAACAATTTACACACTGTCTACAATATGCACAATTTTACCCCAAATGATATATGGAACATGGATGAAACTGGTGTGAACACAGTGCAGGCCCCAGAGAAGATAATAGCCACAAAAGGAATACGCCAGATTGGAGCAATGACCTCTGGAGAAAGGGGTAAGCTAGTGACCATTGCAGTGGCCATTAATGCCCTGGGGAATTCGATCCCTCCATTTTTTGAAAGTAGACCCTTTACAGTTCCGAATGATGTATTACTCTTACCTTTATGAGCAAAAATGATGGCATATTTTAAGTTGTTTCCAATGCAAGTGATCGTGCCGGCGCCTCCATGTCCTGTAAAGCGCGCTTTAGCTCTCCGCACAAACAATTAGATATGCATCTAATAGCGCACATTTATATAGGTTCAACATTTAAACTAACATTGTGATATGCTTGAACTGTTTTATATCTATAGATTTTATTTTAGGCAAGTCCTGATGATTTGAGAAGGCTAAATTGATCAAACATAGGCTATCAGCTCACTGTCTGCCGCTGGCCAATTGGTTGTTACTTTAAAAAACAAAAACTTACATTTACACATAAAAACTTCCAAACGTTTTTCTAAATTAACTTAATAAAAAAACGAAACGAAATATAATCACTTTGACATTACATACAAAACTGAACTATTTTAATAGCTGAAACAGTAGTATAAGCTGTTTTGGGAGAAGGGGGGAAGGGGGAAAGACGGGCTCGGGTCGGACTCGGGCCAAGAATTCTGATGAGCTGTCAGACCTGGGCCAGGCTAGGGCCTGAGCGTCTCGGGCCAGGGCCTTAATTTGATGCCCGTGCAGGGCTCTAGCTTGAAGCCATGCTCTTTTGTTTGCTGTCAAACGGTTAACCACTGCCGTGTGTTTATCCTGTGGCAAAATGCAGCGAAAAGTCCTGTATGACGGTAATAGTGTGATTAAGGTGTGTACATGTCTATATAGGCCCTGTCCCAAATGGAACACTTCATGTGCACTTGCGGTCTTACGGACTTACAATGGCCGCCGCATGCGTGTGTCCGTTAAGTCCACGAGACCGTAGGGCGTCCCATTCGTCATTTTAGCATTCAGAAGGGTGCTCGCGAGCGCCCCCTTTGCAGCCGTTATGCCCCCTCGATACGCACTTCTGCCGAGCCCGCACTGGTGTTTGGAGTCAGAAAACTGAAATAAGAGGTTGAAATCAGATCAAACCCAGAAGGATTAAGCTCTGATAAAACATTTCTGTTCATTTTTGTTACATTTTTATAGAATTTTAATGTTTTGTGTAACAATGCTTTCTCTGTGTTGCGGTTTGACTGTAGTAATAATAATTAAAAAACTGACGCTTCAAATCAACATTTCAAACCCCAAAAAAATCTAAACCTTTACAAAAAGTTGTCTTTGAGAATGTCTAAATATATATCCAAACCCACAACTTAATAAAAATCAGTATATATGTCTAAAAACAATTAGAGAATTTATAGGCCTTTTATATAGAGCTATATTGGAATCTAATAATTAAACCATGGAATTGCATATTTTTCTTATTTTACTCCCACCAGATGGCACTAATCTGACTTCAAAAATGGGATTTTAAAGGTATTGACTATTTTAACATTCATTGAACAGTAATATTAAAAAATATATAAAATTCTAAATTTTATTATTTTCCATGGGCAGAAATTCATCATAATTATTGCATAAATATTAGTACCATGAAATTATCTCAAAATACAAAAGAAAAAAATATTATTGAACAAAAATATATTACATTGATTTTACTGGGGCGGAAAAAAGTACAATTTCAGGTGTCCAGTCACTTTTGACCGTTAAGATCACAAGTGCAGTGGTGGGCAGTAAAAGCATAAGATCGTACTTTTTACTTCACTACATTTCATAAAACATATCGTTACTCCTTATAATATATCACGTGCTCTGACACGCAGAAGCGGTGTCTGATTCATGAACGAACTGATTCTTTTCATTGAACCCGTTAAATCAGTTTGCAAATCGCACCAAACAATTCATTCACGAGTCGACAACTCACTGATTCAAATGATCCGTTTAGTGCGAGTCTCTAGTGAACTGAATTCACAAGTAAGAACCGGGAGATCTTGTGAGCGCGCACGTCTGATGCTGTTAAAAGTAAGTTACTAATGTCGAATTTTAGTATTAATTATTGTAACTGAAAATCATATTTAGGCATGGTAACTACAGTAATTATCAAAGTGTGAAGTGATGCCCTCTGGGGGCATTTGGCCAGGGGTGTTTTTACACCACAGACAAGAAGAAAGAAGAAAAAAATCATTATGAAAATCTAATTATATTTTCCTTATTATATTCATTATTTCCTTATTGGTTATTGGTTATTTTGAGCAGTAGTATTATAAAAAAATATATGCTAATATAAAATTAAATGATAAAAGTAGCCTATATAAAACTGCTAAATAAACATTCATCTATCTGTACATTTGTACTTTTTACTTAAGTACATTAAAAATCAAGTACTTTTGTACTTTCACTTGAGTAAAATTGAAAACTGAGTACTTTTACTTTTACTGGAGTAATATTTTATTATATGGATCTGTACTTTTACTCAAGTACTTGATTTGTGTACTTTGTCCACCACTGCACAAGTGTGACTCCCAAATGTGGAGCACCAGCAGAGGGTTTAATTGTGTTAATATTGGAATATTTTTGTCCATGTAAATGTACTCACTGGGACTTGAGAGAGGACCCGGAAGCATTTAATTTTGTCCAGAGACAGATCCAGTTCTCTCAAAGGGCTATTTTGTGTACAGCCGTGGCCCGAGAGACCACCTCTTCAGCTGGGTCTCGGTACAGTTGTTTGGTCCGCACCCGAGTGCGATTGCTGTATTCACACCTGCCAAAAAGATCCGCACCAAGAGGGGAAACGATCTTGTGTTCTATTCAATCGAACCAAACAAGACAGGTGTGAATACACCCTCAGGTTCATCTGAACAGTCTTCCCTCTTCATAAATGTTTGATGACTAAATGCAGTTTACAGTATGACAGATTATAATATACTATTGTTCATAGTTGATCATTCATTTCTCCTATTTGCCATGAGCAAAATACACAGGGCAACTTTTAAATTCATTGATAATAATATAGGCAAAATTAATGATTTATTGACCACTGTTCAAGAAATGCTTTTGGTTTTCATTTCAAAATTCTGTTTATATTAGTGTGTAGTTGTCCAGCATTGTCTGCAGTGTCACATGCTAAAGTGTTTTAAATTACATTTTTCTGTAAAACCTTTATGACCTTATATTACTACTTAAAGACTACATGGAATATTAATAAAATGTATAGTAAGTGTACAAATATTATATTTTACAATATTTGTAAAATGTATTTGTCACACTACAGCCGTGGCCAAAAGTTTTGAGAATGAAGTCTGCTGCCTCAATTTTTATGATGGCAATTTGCATATACTCCAGAATGTTATGAAGAGTGATCAGAAGAATTGCAATTAATTGCAAAGTCCCTCTTCGTCATGAAAATTTACTTAATCCCAAAAACATTTCCACTGTATTACAGCCTTGCTACAAAAGGACCAGCTGACATCATGTCAGTGATTCTTTCATTAACACGGGTGAGAGTGTTGATGAGGACAAGGCTAGAGATCACTCTGTCATGCTGATTGAGTTAGAATAACAGACTGGAAGCTTTAAAAGGAGGGTGGTGCTCGAACTCATTGTTCTTCCTCTGTTACTATCATGGTTACCTGCAAGGAAACGTGCCGTTATCATTGCTTTGCACAAAAAGGGATTCACAGGCAAGGATAATGCTGCTAGTAAGATTGCACCTAAATCAATCATTTATCGGATCATCAAGAACTTCAAGGGGAGAGGTTCAATCGCTGTGAAGAAGGCTTCAGGGCACCCAAGAAAGTCCAGCAAGCACCAGGACCATCTCCTCAAGTTGATTCAGCTGTAGGATCGGGGCACCACCAGTGAAGAGCTTGCTCAGGAATGGCAGCAGGCAGGTGCGAGTGCATCTGCACGCAGTGAGGCCAAGACTTTTGGAGGATGGCCTGGTGGCATCAAAGAGCCCACTTCTCTCCAGGAAAAACATCAGGGACAGACTGATATTCTCCAAAAGGTACAGGGATTGGATTGCTGAGGACTGGGGTAAAGTCATTTTCTCTGATGAATCCCCTTTCTGATTGTTTGGGGCATCCAGAAAAAAGCTTGTCCGGAGAAGAAAAGGTGAGCGCTTCCATCAGTTCTGTGTCATGCCAACAGTAAAGCATCCCAGCCAAGGGAGTGGGCTCACTCACAAGAACACAGCCATGAATCAAGAATGTTACAAAAACATCCTCCGAGAGCAACTTCTCACAACCATCCAAGAACAGTTTGGTGATGAACAATGCCTATTCCAGCATGCTGGAGCACCTTGCCATAAGGCAAAAGTGATAATGAAGTGGCTCGGGGAACAAAACATTGAAATTTTGGGTCCATGGCCAGGAAACACCCCAGACCTTAATCCCATTGAGAACTTGTGGTCAATCCTCAAGAGGCGGGTGGACAAACAAAAACCCACAAATTCTGACAAACTCCAAGCATTGATTATGCAAGAATGGGCTGCCATCAGTCAGGATGTGGCCCAGAAGTTGATTGACAGCATGCCAGGGCGAATTGCAGAGGTCTTGAAAAAGAAGGGTCAACACTGCAAATACTGAGTCTTCACATAAACTTATTGTAATTGTCAATAAAAGCCTTTGACACTTATGAAATTCTTGTAATTATACTTTAGTATACCATAGTAACATCTGACAAAAATATCTAAAAACACTGTAGCAGCACTTGTGAAATTATAAAATATTTTGTGAAATAATTCATATCAAAACTTTTGGCCACGGCTGTACATAAAACATGAAAATGTCAGAAACCTTTATAAAGGCATATTTTTATCAAATCAATTGAGTAACAGTTTTTGAGAATAAATTCTCTATCTGAAACTATGGAACAATAACAAAAGTATCTGTAACACATCAGCACACATGCTGATACATTTTAAAGCTACACTATGTAACTTTTTAATTAAACAAAATTAACAAAATGTTGAGTGCAAAAAAGAATTAATCTTTAAAACTGAGTCTTCTTTACCAAAATACAATTTGATAAACCTTTAATAATGATATATATATATATATATATATAATTATGTTTTAGATTCTCATTTGCTCTGACATGCACTGTGAGCTGTAAGGTCTTATATAGACAGGTGTGTGGCTTTCCTAATCAAGTCCAATCAGTATAATCAAACACAGCTGGACTCAAATGAAGGTGTAGAACCATCTCAAGGATGATCAGAAGAAATGGACAGCACCTGAGTTAAAGATATGAGTGTCACAGCAAAGGGTCTGAATACTTAGGACCATGTGATATTTCAGTTTTTCTTTTTTAATAAATCTGCAAAAATGTCAACAATTCTGTGTTTTTCTGTCAATATGGGGTGCTGTGTGTACATTAATGAGGAAAAAAAATTAACTTAAATGATTTTAGCAAATGGCTGCAATATAACAAAGAGTGAAAAATTGAAGGGGGTCTGAATACTTTCCGTACCCACTGTATATATATATAATTATGTTTTAGAGCAGTAGGGACAAATTTCGTGGGAAGTTGCATATCCGTAAACAAACTGTGAAGCTAAAAGTTAGTTGTCACAATGAGCAAGAAATATTGACCATGGACCATGCAAAACACCAAACTTCCAGTTGTATAAATAATAATAATAATTAATGATTAAGGGAGTGAGAGAGGTCGCTTTTTTCTTACTAAGCAGCTAAGATATTTTATTGAACAGATAGACACTAACAGTAAAGTTCATAATAAATTACAACATTTAACCTTAGACTAGCAATTGTTGTTTTGTGTTAACAACTTTTGTTAAATCATTTATATATTAAACAAAAAAGGTTTTTACAGTTCTTCAAAACAGCCTGAGATATGGCACCTGCTCAGATTACATAATTTTCTGATATTTCAATGTGTTGATTTCTGTTGAGCGAACCACATTCATCCTTACAGAGGAACAAAGCTAAGGCACAAGCAAAACAATGTTCCTCTGCAAGATGCATGCAGGTTTTTAACCACTAGAGGGCCAAGTTACATTGTGGAGCTTTAAATTGCCTGGTGCTTTACTACTACTACTACTACTAAAACTATTCATAATAGTTACCCAGAGGCGGATCTGCACCAAACGATCCTATGTGCCAGGAGATGCTGCTCCACAAAAACAAATAAGCCCAGAGCTGCACCATGCATCATTTTCATTAGTCATCACATCTGATTGAAAAAAAGCTGTAGGATGTTAAAATTATTAATAAGTTACCTAGAGGACCACCAGGAAGCCAAGTGATGTTACTGGCTGAAAACGGAACAATTCTGGTAAACAGAAACATTTCTAGCAGACATGACATAATTCACCCAGGCTAGGACAGAGTGAACCGGCTACCACTAGATGGAAGCAAAACTCCTTCATTAAATCTGAAGGTGTCATTGGAGAGCTCTAGCAACATAAGCAGCAGGAGCAGGTAGATGGAGGAACAGGTGCAGCGGAGGGCGTGGTACACAGCTCTTACATGGACCGGATCGTGCTCACACTGTCATCTGAGGTGGTTAATAAGCCGGTTAGTCTGGTTTATGAGCAGCATGGAAACAATGAATTCTGTCAAACAGGAAAAACCCAGGAAAAAGTCCAAAAAGCAGAAAAGATTTCAGTCAAGCGAGAGCAAGAGAGACAATGAGAGGAGAAACTATTGTGACATCAAATTCTGTGAAACACACATGAAGTGATCAAATTACAGGCCAAACACTGTGATCACATGCTACATCCGTGTTCCACTATAAACTGCGTAACATCCGATTTGCATTCATTTCAGTCAATTAATGGGTTAGCAGCATTTTATTCCATGAGATAAAGCAGCAAATAAAACTGCATTTTAGGCACTGAGTGACAAATGAAAGAACCATCAATCAAGCAGTGAATAACAATTTCCTCCGGCTGCACTGCAAATCTAAAACATCCTCTCCAGCATGCTGTGCTTTGCTTTTCTTTCTCCTTCCCTCCATGTTAAGATGCTAAAAATCTCCTCAGTCTGCATAAATAACCATGGAGGGGATTAGATACAAATACTCAATCTCACGCCTGACAATAATAACAACAACATGCATCCAAAACAGATTCAAATCCTTGTCTATTTCTGGTTACACATACTCTTCTTCATTGTTCAGTATTCCAGTGAATCCTATATTTGTGTATGGATAAATGAAAGAGACATTATAATGAAATATCATCTTAAAAATTTACTGTCTCCAAACCCCTTTTAAAAGAACATTTCTATTCAAATTATGAATGTAACTGAGTACCTACAGAAAAACATTCTGGAGTTAACTATTATGGGATAGAGCTCCTCAAAGGAATGAAGCTTTGCTCCGTGCACCAGCCCGATGTCCTTGACTCCTGTGAACAGACTGAAATAAGCCAGAGATTCTTCTGTGGTACACAAAGCACTGATAAGACAAAAACAGCTGCTTTGGCTCCAAACAAGCGAGATTCAACAGTTCAACCATATAAATAACATGTTCGCAGTGCAATGTGTTTATGACATGCACTGAAAAACCACAATTTATCCGTTTTAAACTCATGCTATGGATTCTGTTATCAAAGAGAGCGTGACCTTCCCTGCAGTCGGACTGCATTAATATTAATGCATGTTGAGCTTATCAGAGTGAAACTCATCTTATCATAACACACCAAAACCAGTGCGTGATGTCAAGATTACAGAGGGGAAAAAATGTAAATTTCTGATGCATTTCATGGATCAGTCTGTGGTGTAATTGCTTGAAAAAGCTCTATGCATCAAACTTAACTGGAATAATGCATAAAAAGTGCTTGTCCTCATGGATATAAAAAAAATTGTTAATCTTTTTTTATTTGTTTCAATCTAGCTTAGATTGAAAAAGTTCTCAGAAATGTACTTTGCATTTTTTAGTTTCAAAAATAGTTACACCATTTTCTACAAAAATTTAATTACTCTAAAAATGCCATGTGGTGTAACCATTAGGCAAAAAATATATACTATACATTTCAAATTACATTATTTTCCTTAATTGAAATAAAGCTGATATAAAATCAAATGTAAATATTAGATGGAAAACTAACAAAAAATAAATGGAAATCAAAAATGTTGCCTTGGCAACTCACTGAAATATAAGTCAATTCAAAATATTAACAAATACTATGACATAGGGCTGCACAATTAATCGAATTTCTAATCGCGATTACAATTACGGATGCCACAATTACATAATCGTTCAAAGCGGCAATTAATCGAAGTCCACTTATGTTATTCTGAGTGGGTTTTTTTCTTTCTACAGGTTATCTTAAGGGTTTTTCCGTTGTTTTAATTTATATAATACCATGCATATTTAAACTTTTTTTATTATTATTTAAAGAAGAAACCATTTCAATGTATAGTTGACATTTGAGGCTTAATACTATAGAAAAGCAATCAAAGCTTTTCAGTTTGAGTGTTTTCATATATATATAAATATAAATATATATCCTATATTTATATATAAATATAAATATAATCCTAAAATTGCATTTTACAACCTGAACCTTCAACTATCAAACTATCAAATCATCAGGTCAAATCATCTGCTATTTTCTGGGACTTGAAAGTCAATATTTGACATCTATTTTCGGCACGTTATCTGTGGTATTTGATAACGTCAAGTTCTAAAGACCCTCACACCATCCAAGCTAGACTACATCAACTGATCCGCTCTACAAATTATCAGCTCGTCTCTTGAAGTGTCTGCCATCTGACCCCTGACTTTTCTATCAAGGCCATTATCCCCACATCCAAACTCTCTGCAGAGGCCCGAGCCCGATCAGACCGCAGTTATCTCCTATCACACATACTCTGAGCCCTGGAGGCCCACTTACACAGGGCATGATGTGTGGGCCCTGGGGGAAGACTCCATCTCTGTTAGAGAAACAACAGAGAGACACTCTGATTCCCTAACTGGATTTAGCCTCCGGTGTGAAATATATCCAGAGGGGAAATGGAGAACGATAGAGACATAAAGAGAGACAGAGAGCGAAAAAAGCAAGAGGTGAGAAATGGCTCTACACAGATAATTCAGTGGTCCTGACCTCTGTTCTCCTCTGGGAGACTTTATACCACACATATATTCCAGATACACAGCAGACACGATGGCGGTAATGGAGATGACCCCAATATGGCCACAAGAGAGGAAAACGAACACATCGCATCGACCCTCTTAACAGCCACAACGAAACACATTACCTGCTCGTTGAAGCCTCAGCGCTACACGTCTATGTGCTGATTGCCTGTAATGGAATCCAGCGGAGCTTCAGACACATGGCAAAATTCATTGCATCCAAAGCTATGAACCCAGGGTTCAAAAACTCACCAAATACTAACTGTGAGTAAATATTGGCACCTGGGGAGTGAATAGAACAAGCTGGCCTGGAACTTTATTACGAGCTGCAAAACAATATGTGGTTTTTAGGCCCAACTGTGGGTCTGATTCCTGTTATGCAATACTCTGTGAGCTCTGTTCACTTTTTAAAAGAGTATCTGTGTTGTCATTTAAGGCAGTACTTCTATAAAAGTCTATACAAGACTTTAAAAAAATAATGCCCTCATCAAGCACAGGCACTTTATTAATTACAGCTTGATTATTTATACAACTGAGAGAAGACTAAAGGAGATAAAGTTAGCCACAGGTCAGTGTGGCATTTAGAGTTCAAACTAATCACGGTTTGCTATACTTACTGATGTTTATTCTGTAGTTTTTCCGCTAAAAATGGTCACATAAGTATTAAGACATTATGTTTTAGAAGACTAACTAAATAGAAAGTAAAAATGAGGATACAGGCAATACATATGAATTAACAACCAATTAAAACAATAATCCCCCCAAAAAATAGTAGAATTCTCTGCTATGGTCACGTTATTTTGATTTAAAGACTAAAGAAAGAAATTCAGCAAACATTTGCTCGACATTAAGCTACTTACTGTATTTTGTCTTGAGTGGCATCTGTTAGCTTCAATTTCACTCTTCTCTGAGCGTTCACGGAGTCCGACATTACACGAATCCGTGGAAAAGGCTACATTCAATCTCAAACTAGGTCACGCCAATGAGGCAAAAAGACAAATCAGCGAATCTGCCCGCAATACAAAACGTATACAAAATAAAACATATATTCAATCCACAATTTTCCCGAGTAACTAATGAGCGCCACCATGATGGATTTGAACTTCCGTTCCGTTATTCCGGCACTACACCGGCTAAACGCCGGATTTTGTTCCGCACGCTAGCGAATCCTCTCGCTGTAAGTAACACTGTAAATTAGAGGTTCATTAATTCTAAAGGAACTTTGTGAGATCGCGATGAACTGAAGTAAATGACACATTTTTAGTGATTATAAAGGAAGGGCTATTTGCGCACTTTCTAGGCTAAATGTAATCCGTTCAGAATTTAAATGAAAATTTTGGTTTTCGTGCTGCTAAGGGGCCATTTACCCCACAAGCAGCAGTTTCAGAGTGACATTATAAATCCCTCATTACTCACGTAAATGTGGGATTCATCTTCAAATGGAGAAAAATATCATTTGTCAAAATAGAGGTTCATTAAGCAAAATAAATATACACTAACCGATTAATAGAAAAATATATGAATTTTCGTGTCAAAATATTTTTTTAATGCGGTTGCATTAATTTATAAAAGTAATGACTATTAGCCTAAATCTTGCAATTCTCTCACTGTACATTGCTATTCTTGTGGTAAAAAGTTAATAGTTTTCTCTTAGTCTCTTCTGCTCACCATGGCTGCATTTATTTGATCAGAAATACAGAATAAAACAGTAGGCTAATATTGTTAATATTATTGCAAATTAAAATAATGGTTTTCTATTTTAATATATTTTAAAATATTATTTATTCCTGTGATGCAAAGCTGAATTTTCAGTATCATTACTCTAGTCTTCAGTGTCACATGATCCTTCAGAAATCATTCTCATATGCTTATTTATTATCAACAATGGAAACAATTTTGCTGCTTAATATTTTTTTGGAAACTGTGATAATTTTTCAGGATTCTTTGATGAATGAAGTTGAAAAGAACAGCATTTATTCAAAACAGAAATCTTTTGTAAGACCACCATTCCAAAGTTTGGGGATTTTTTTATTTATTTATTTTTTTAAAGAAATTAATGCTTTTATTCAGCAAGGATGTGTTAAATTGATAAAAAAGTGATAATAAATACTTGTATTGTTAGAAAATATTTTTATTTTAAATAAATGCTGTTCTTTTTAACTTTATTCATCAAATAATCCTGAAAAAAAGTATCACAGGCTCCAAAAAAAATATTAAGCAGCACGACTGTTTTCGACATATTACTGCGCTAAATTCATACGTTGCTTGGCAACCGTATACAGCCTTAGGGTCATTCACACAGAACGTGTTTTGCGTTTAAAAATACACGAGAATCCAGTGTACTTATATATATATATAAAAAGTGGTCCAAACATTTAAGGTAATGCAATGATGCAATACAATGATGACTGAGAGATGTACAAATAAACGTTCCTCAAAAACCTGTATTTAATATATTAACATATTTGTCTGATGAAACCAAAGCAAGTGTTCATTTTGAAATATTACTAACAATATAAAACTTATTCTTAGCTTTACTTTATAAAAATCAATAGTAGTACATTGTGTATAGCAGTTTTTTCAGCTGGCTACAATAGCTCATTTTATTTCTTAACTACATTTACATTTAATAATGTCAGAGTTGAAGAACGCAAACAGGTGGAAATATTACACATTTACCAGTGAGAGCCTGTGTGTCTGTATTTAAATAGTCTTCTAACCCTCTGGTACAACCTGAAGTTCAGACTAAAGAGCTCTAGAAATGGCTCAGAACATTATAGAAATCTCAATCTGTTATTATTAGAACACAGTTCTACAAAATTACTTGGGTTGACACAGTACATGCTGTGAATGCGGTGTTCACATCTGATTAAAACCATATGTACAGGTTGCCCAACAGGCTCCACATTCCTTCGTGTGAAGGTGGAGAATAAGCAAACAGAACCCCCCGGAAGGCATGTATCTGTTATCTGGTTCCCAAACATGATGCATTCCAGAATGTGCTGCACGGCCTCTTAGTGGTAGTTATACAGAACCCAGGCCAAGTAATTTAAAATCATATATTATATACTTCACTATCTGAATTTTTCCCACAGGACCTGTGGAATTGATATTTCTCATTCTTTAGTAAGAATCCTGCTTCTCCTGGAAGTCTATGGAAAACAAAGGATGATATGGGTGAAGCAAATCTTGAGCAAGACCACCACTGCTTTGAGAGGCTTCTGTTGTTAGGGCTCAGAGATAAAGTCTCCCCTCTCCCATGCTTCTACTCTCTGTGTACAACCAGATAACGTAACCATGGAAACATGCAGCATCCAACCAATCAGCAATCAAGACCTTCCCTCCAGCCTGCTCCTCTCATGATATGCAAACAATTAATACCTTCAGCAGGAAAAATAAGAGTATGTGAGATGGTGGGACGTTTCCATGTCCTCGTCTCACTGTCTGCAGTTTTCTGCCCAAGGACAGGAGGTCTATAAGAGTGATGTTTTCCATTGTGTGGGATTAATGCCGTGTGCAGAGTCAAATCCCACACACAAAAGCAGAGATGGGCATTGAAAATACATAACAGCACACATCACTGACTCTGGGAGTTAAACGCAGCTTGGAGGAAATGAATTTTCCTTACATTAACACAATTACATTACAGTCTAATGTGCTTTTGATAGCTTGAACATAGCGTTTCTGAAATTACTACATATTCACAGTGCAATTATTCCACCCAGAATTGCCCAAATTGAAAAATATACTGACATCCAGCAGTTAATCACTTGCTCTGTACTAAAATTATGGCTTGCTGGTGTTTGTGATTGGTTACAAATTCTCATCTATCAATATTTAGGACTGCGAGACATTATGATCTTTTAGTTATTACTATAGACATCGGCATCATTGCAACTAGTTATGTTATTGACCGCCGCCTGAGAAATTAAACGGATATTAATTAAAGGTGTCTTGAAGTCCTTCATTGTGTGATAGTAAAAACCAAACAAAAACATTAAAACATTAAATTACATTCACAAAGGGTTCACAGTGCCATAATGTTAGAACAGCATCTGTGAGAAACGGCTGTGGTTATTCAGTCTCATACATAATACATAATAACAGTATTGTCCTGAGAAAAAGACCTGGCAATACTGTACTGGATAAAATGAGACCTTCTGCAGTACTGTCTGCAGTAGAAAATTCTGTCATCATTTTTAAATATTACAGATGCATATTACTTTCTTACATGGTAAACAAATTAACAAATTTTGTTTGAATATTTTTCTAAAAAGTGGACTGGGTGTCTTAAGATTAAAAATGAAGGGGAAAAAAAGTAAGTGGTCCACACAACTTGAGCAACAAATTTTCCAAAGCAATATGATAAATATGTGATAGAAAAAGGCTTAAATTTAAGCGGCATTTGCTTAAAATCTTTACCATAGTTCTCAAATCTCATTTGTGCATCTGCTCATTTCAGAAAGAATTGTATGCGTTCAAAAAAAGAAAGGTCAGTCAATACTCAAGTGCGTAGAACAAAAGTAGTTGTATCAGTCAAGTAACCAAAGTTGACCGCACACCAAGAAAAAAAATCAATTTAATACATTCTGCACCTTTTCGCTTTTTTCACAAGCAATAAGAAAAATTAAAGATCTGTTTTTGATAGATCTCTAGTCTGATTGTATTTTTTATTTTATTTTTTCTGTGCGAGCAACTTTGGTTACTTTTGCATCGGTTTATTAAAATATATAACAATGCCAACATCACGCGTCTCAACAGCAAACCTCATGCACTGTAAAAAAATTTTTTTATTGTAAATGAATGTTATCAGAGTATGTTTTACAAGAAAATACTATTTACTTGACATTTCTTTGTAATTATTACACTTTGTAATGTACTAGCAATTTCTGAGTGAAGATTGTTTCTACACCACTTTTTTTAGTGTGCCTTATTTGATTTTAGATTTCAGATTAGCGTTAATTTTTTGGGTTAACTAACTTTTAAGAGTTACACTCAGTTATACAATTCAAGGAACTTTTTGCAACCATAACAAATGTATTACTAGCTGATTTGTTTAAACCCACATACGAGTAATTTAAATGCCAATTATTTGACTCTAGTCTAATCAAAGCTAAGCAAAGCAATTTGTCACCCATTTCTACACTTTGATTTACCTGACTTAAACCGGGACAATGACTGAGCTTGCAGTACAAATTAGTTATTTGCAATGACTCGGCTGATTGCTTCTGGGAGCATGTTTTATGAAGAACCCTCAAGGGCACCACTCCACAAGTCCACATGCACGAGTTTTTCACTCGCACACAAACCACCATCGCTTCAGGTTCTGTTGCTCTTGGTCAGAGAAGCCACCGTGCTTTTGCGAGTCATTGATTAATTGTGGTCATTAGGCAGTGAAAGAATGGCCTCACCTGGAGTTAGAGGTGGAAATCAACGGGAGATTAAAATTAATCACTCTGAAAAGCGACAGTACCGACTGTAGCCTGCGGAGAGCAGGATGCAGAGGAGGGAATGAGTGAATATCTCAGTGAAAGTGTGTAGAATGATAGTGGTTTCATTTTTATTAAAAAATACATCACAAAAAGCACACAAAAATAAAATGAGGTTTATACATGATGCGCAAACCAAACAAATAGGAAGAAAAAAAGTTAATGTAATATTAGTACACAGGTTTTTAAAGAAAACATCTACAGTTAATAATCATTGGTTGACTCTTATTAGTAAGGAGAGTATCTATCTCTTTAAATGGCACTGTACAGAGAACCGGCCTAACCTCTACTGTAATGAAATAACAAATGGGCTCCATCCAAACAGAAAACAGATGATTCGGTTCAAGAAAGTCGATTCACACAGCAGTAAAGGTTTGCTGATCAAAGATCAGATTTCCATGTTTACACTGGCATTAGTCTCCATGTTTAAACAAGCTGAACTGATCCTGTAACTGCACCTTTCAAGCTTAATAAATTAAAGGCAGGGAAATCACAAGTACATGTGCTTTTGGGTAATGACAACATATGTATAATAAATGTTAATAATACCTTATCCAGATGGTGGATGATTAGCCTGATCATCCTCTTTTCCTTCATCAAATTCGCAGCCTGAGCGCCAACAGCCGTAAAGACAAACGCAATCAATCGCACCCAACATTACAGTAAATATATTTACACATTCAACAGGAACCCTGGTCAAAAGACAAGCAGATCATGAAAAGGCTGCTATTTGTGTACAACAGACACACAGACAGACAGCATATAGTTGTCAGCATACACAATACCCTTCCATGAGACCAAAACCAGCATTTATGAGAGAAAAAAAAAAAGGAACAGTTTGTTATACATCTATCAATATATTGAATGTTTGTTGCACAGAAACTGGCAATAAATCATGTAATGTTAAATTTTGCATTACAACATCCTTAATCAAAATGTACTTTAAATTATGATTGTTTTGTAATCATTCACGTGTTATTTACTGCTGACATGGATCCACCAGTGACACCAGTTCATTACACCCAAAGTTAAAAAAGGCACAGTGTGAACGTTAGGGTGACCCTGCGGGATGAAATATACAGTAACCCAAACAATAAAGACTGTTTCCTCAAGAATGATGACACTCACTGTGGTGGATACGGTGACTTGAGAGTGTTAAGACTAATCCTAATCAATAAAGTATTCATAAACATTCAAAAGTCTTTTAAAAATCTATAAGCAAACAACCAATCAGAGACTTGAGCACTAATCACTCTGACACGAACCGATGGGGGTTTACAACTGCCAAATGGTCCAAAAAAAATAAATTAAAAAAAATTCAAAGAAGGTTACGAGTTCCAGTATTAGCTCATTTTCAGATAAAACAATCTCATGTTCATATATACACATCACATGTAAATTTTCAATCCAAACAAACGCTGTTATCTTTTTTTTTTAAAACAATATCATCCAGAAACCAAAACCAACCCACATATTTTCCACAGACCTTTCAGTACATTTTTACCCGGCTTTTGTAGCATAAAGAAATAATAATTGTCATAGATAAATGGTTTAAAGTTGCCTAAAAATTTTTCAAACTGATAAAAAAGCAAAAAGAATAACAAATAGCTTGGGAGTTCTCATCTAAAACCAAGAGCTATGGGTTGTACTACATGCATTTCATTTAGTTCAATGGGTTTCATTTCATCTCTGGAGAACACTTAATAGGAAAACAATTCAAGTGTCATATTCTATAGGGCCTTCTATTTTTAAAATGAAAAAAAAACATCATGCATTATTTACAAAACAGGAGCAGGCGAATCAGTCACCTTTCCGCATCCCACTGAATAAAGTTTTTGTTAACATTTGTTGAAGTTCTGTAAGTCAAATTGTATTATCAGAGATGGTACAAGCCGAGTTCGACTCACTGCAGAGACCTTTATTTGCTCCTTCACAAATTCCACTAGAACAATGAATAGAATAGTGACAGTCAAAATGTGTGGAGAACGATCCCAGTTCAGCTTTACACAATGGAACCATCCCTGTTCTGGGCAGGGACCATGACAGCGATGGCCCCCATGCGGCTTAGGTTGGGGCCGGCCATTCTGCTGGGTGGGGGAATAGGGGCATGACTAGGGGGCTTCTCGTACTCTTCAGAGGGTATCTTGTCATACTGGGGCTTGGTGTACTCGTGCAGGTTGGAGGGAGACATGGAGCCCAGAGAGGAGCGCTGGCTGCCCAC
>NW_015546133.1:2140339-2149962 GCF_001515605.1 Sinocyclocheilus anshuiensis | reverse complement strand
AATCAAAACCTGTGAGGGAGTCAATAAGATTTACTTCTGCATTTAAAAAAAAAAAAAACAAGGTTGAAAGATTTTTGACATTTTACAACTTAACTGTACCTTGTCATAAAAAGTTAAAATTACATCATATCTACAAAGGTTATATAATATATTCTATTACATTATTTACTGTTTTCTTTTTTGGTTGTTTCTGCATGTTGGTTAGATCACATAACTTTGTTGGTGCACCAAATGACTTTGATTTATGCAGTTTTGTTAATACACTACTGTTCAAAAGTTTGGGGTTAAGTTTTTTTAATATATTGTGGAAAAGTCTCTTATGTTCACCAAGGATGCATTTATTTGATTTGCAATTTAAAATAACAGTTCTCTTTTTCATTATTTTAAAATGTAAATGTTTTTTTTTTCAGGTTTTTTTTTTTTTTTTGGTTGAACAGTTAAAAAGAACAGTATTTTTTTGAATATCAAAAATTGAATCAATTTAATGCATCCTTGCTGAATAAAAGTGTTAATTTCTTAAAAAAAAAAAAACACTACTAAGTTAACCCCAAAAAACAAACTTAAATGTTTATTTAAAAAAAAGACTGTGCCAAGTAAGTAAATAAAGCAACATAACTAGGCAATTTCCAAACCAAAAAAACAAGCTAAATCTCACTAAATAGTCTTAATAAAACCATTTTTTGTTGAGTTTGAAAGCACGGTTCATGAGGAAGTCAATTCAAACTTCAAACTGTGTAATGACAGGTCAGTTCAAATTAAAAAATCATCTCCCTCTGCACCACAATAAAACTTTGACACAGGCAGGAATGGGCACAATGCGTCTAGAATTGCAGCTGAGTCAAGATTTGTTTGGTTTGTTTTGGTGCTTCAACACTCGGGTCTCAGATTGGCTGAATAAGACTATGGATTTCCAGTGTAGCCCATCGGGCCTGCTCTTCCCCCATCCTACAAATGAACAAGCATTCAGCAGCAATAATCCATTATAGCACAGAACACAGCAAATGAGAGCGAGACAGCGGGGTCTCCTCTAAGAGAAGCGGGCTTATTTGGATAATCCTCTTTTGTCATGGCCTATGTGAGGCAGCGCATGGCTCCCAGACAGTGTCCAGCTCTGGGGTCCAAGGGGGGCCTAATACAGACTGAACAAACAAACGCACAGAACTGATGACACCAGCCTTTCATTTGAAGAGAAAAGGGGGAAGAGTGACGGCATCACTAGTCAGTTTCGCTGGCCATCAGCTTTGTTTGGTCATCAGTGAGCATAGAGGAGGCATGTGATTGGATGAAGAAACTGAGTGAATCACACAGACATAGGGACAGTGACATGTACCAAATGGCATCTGTGTCAAGAGCTCCCTTTCTCCTTCATTCTTGTTCCTTTCGTTATTAGGCTGAAAACTGTTGTCTCCAGACAGTATGTCAGTTGGGAGAAGCAAGTGTTCTTATAATTCAGTGCGTGTCTGGGTGAATTACACTAACAGGTGTTTTTCTAAAGAACTCCTCATTTATGCGATTAATTAGGGTCTTGTTGGAAAAGGTTCACACAGACATGCCTAAAAGTAACTACACAGGATTACAGTCAAGTGTGAGTGTAGTACCTGATCTCATAGGCAATCTCCTTCTCGTACTTCTTCTTGTTGCGGGCACGGCAGAAGCAGAAGAGGAGGAGTGCGAGGAGAATGAGAAACAGCAGAATGCAGATTACTACAGCTGCGATGACGCCGGCATTGTTAGGGGCTGCAAAGGGCCAGAGAGAGACTTTGAGATAAACAAGTTTAGGGTCTAAGACATTACCCATAAGCCCATTCACCACATCACTGTAATCAGATAATGAGGGAAAGACAAAGATGCATCACCTTGGATGCAGGCTGAAACTCAGACTTTGCTATTTTAATGTTTAAAGAGGAATAGGGAAGGCTTATGAAGACTCACGTTGTGTGATATTGACCTCCACCAAACACTCTCCTGTTCCAACACGGTTTTTAGCAATGCATTTGTATGTTCCTGAAGCGGTCTCTGTCGCGTTCCTCAGACTCATGGTGCCCCCGACTGGATCTGTGCACAGCAGCAGACAGATTCTTCATTTTAACTGAGGCATCTGACAGTTATGACAGTTTATCAAAATTGTAAAAAAATATAAATAAATAAAATTCTTTCAAGGTACATGAGTCAAAGGAACTTACCCAGCACTGCCAGGGGTGGCAGTAGTTTATTGCCTGTGGTTCTTTCCCAAATGTACTGCAGTGGTTGTGTGCCCTCCACAGAGCTACACCTCAACACCATATCTTTCCCCGCATGAGTCTGACCCTCTGCATAACATCTGGGTTTAGAAGGGCGCACTGTGGGAAAGGAAACAGGAAGAAGAGACGGTTAGAACAAAAGAAAATCAAAACTACGAAAAGGACCAGCAGTTTCATTGGAGCTATTCCACATGACAATTTGCGGACGTATCAAGCAGCACTATAAATCGCTCCAATCGCAAAGTGAAATTAATTGTCCATGAATAATATTTAAAGATTTTATTATTATTATTATTATTATTATTATTATTAAGAAGCACAAGTATATAAAAAATTAATGCACAAAAGATACTGGACAAATCAAAGGCATAAAAATAATCATTTATAGTTGCAAGATATCATGCTAAAGATTTATAAACATATGTACAAAATATATACTGTCTTATGCATATAGAACTACGCAGTATGAATGAGCTATTAGTATAGCAATGTTTTATGCATGAGACCACAAGTTTAGGCAAATATCTCAAAGAGGAAAATATCATAATTCCACTCTGACCAGCTAAAAGCTCAAATATCATCTCCCGTCTCACATATGGTGCATCACGGACATAAAGGATAAGTCCCTGAGGCCCTTCTTTCACACTCCACCCATATTCATTCTCGCTGCATCATAACTAATCACAGCATAGGAAGCCATGATCACGGTAATGGATACAGCTGCTGCTATTACAGGTGCTGTCAATCAACTTAATTAAAATCAGAACGCAGTGGGTGTCAACAATCTTTGAGATAAAAGAGCGAACAAAAGCAGAGGAAGAGGGTGGGAAAGTGGCTGGGTATTTGTAAGACAGACAGCATGTGTTTTCTAAAGATATATGCATTAAAAACAGCAGGGAAAGTGGGTGAAATGAAATCTATGTATATAAGGTGGGAGGGAGATGTGGAAAGATAGTGAAAGATTGGATGGGGGAGGGGTGGAGAACATAGGGAGCTCTGTGTAGAAACCAAAGCCTGTACAAACAGACCCCTTCCTCGCTTGGCAGGAGATGACATGAGAATTCAAAGGCAAACAAAACTCCAAATTAAAACCAGGAGGAGGAGACAGATTCAGAGCCCCACATAAGGATGGCAAAGAGACAGAACTAAAGGGAGACAGATTCCACACAAATAAAGAGACAGGGGGCAAGACAGACACAGGAATGTCAATAGTCGCTCTCTGTGATTCCTCCCAAACTTGGGCAGGGTGTTGGCATTTGAGTCTCTATCGACATCATCGTTTGATAATTGAAGCTGTAAAAACAGATCTCTGGGGCTGCTGGGACAGAGGCTTAGAGACCTGAGGATTAACAGCAATTTAATAGGATGAGGGGTCAGAGCACAGCAGCTTCCTCTGACAGAGAAATTAAATGTGTGGTGAATGATGGACAGGTGGGCGGGAGAAATCAAGGTGTAGACTGACTAATGCACGTGCTTAAACCAACGCACACATCTATACAAAAAATCCATATCTGTTTCTTTGAGAAAGACAGTTTGTTATTATTAGACATTACTTTATAAGTTGAAGTTGTTTTACAGCTTAGCAGTGTGACCAAGGCAAGCATGTCGGTATTCTGAGGTGATCACACTTGACTGGTCATAACAAATGCGAGAAGAAAAACAAGAATGAAAAAGTCAAACTGCCCGATGCAACTCCAGAGGTATAAAGGTGTGAAAAGAAAAAGGTCAAGCACTTTTATTTTCTGCTGTCTGAGAAAAGATTAATTTACTTTTTCCACCTTGAATGCTAGATAGTTCACCCTAAGTAAGAGCTTCTCTGTTCATTCAATCTGGGAAATAAATTATGATGAGACATGTTTAATTAAAAATTTTAAAACATTCCAATGAAAACCAATTTACAGTACAAATTACTGGGACAACAGTTCGCACATTGACTAACATCTTTGCTCAACTACCAACAAAGCAAAAAGCCAACAGAAGCACGCCAGACTTATAACGAACTTGCAATTTTGAAAAACAACCACTTAATTATTGTTTGCACTAGAAATTCAGGAAAAAGTATAATAAGTACTAAAATAAGTACTAAAATGACTAAAACTGAAAGAAATATTAAAAATTAAACAGAAATATTAAAAAATATATAAAAATGACAAAAGTACAACAATTCATCAAAAATATAAAATATAAAAGAAAAACTGAAAATATAAAAATAAAAGCTAATTCAAAATATGAACAAATACTATAATAGTATATAAATAACAATAACATTTTAGAGCAGATGTCTGCAAACCCTTTAAACTACATGCCTAAACTCTACCTAAACCTATATAAAGTTGCCTGTTGGAGAAAGAGCTGAAAGTTGCTTGCGCCTACTAAAAGTGCTGTGTTTCTCTGTTTCTGCATCCCTAGAGCAGAGCCGTGTCTCTCTGAGGTGGCAATGTACCACATATACAGCCCCTTTAAGTGAATGCCCTTGGACTGCTATCTCTGATGGAGACTCGTTTAGTAAGGAACACACGCACACAGCCAGACAGCATCTGCTCTGAATGCAGGTACAGAGTCCCCGTGGTCATCAGCGATAAGATGAGGGTGGACAATGAAGGGAACAGAGAACAGCTGCATTCATCAACTGCTGAGAGCACAACCAATCTGTGTCCTTCCATCTGTCTTTCTGTGGTCCACCTCCAACCACCGGGTCAGCTCTTTCCAAACAGTTCTTCACTTTAATAAATTAGTGGACTTTAAGTCCGATAAAGTCTTTTGCCTAACCAATCACTGGTTCATGAATTGACACTGATGTCAGTCAACCACTTCACCTTCACTTTTTTCACTTCGTCTTTCGATTCTGGATACCATAGTAAAAACTAAATGTAACTGAACACTCCATTAAATAAGGTAAATAATATAATAAAATATATAAAGTACATGTTCAAAAGTTTGGGGTCTTATGCTTACCAAGGCTGCATTTATTTGATCAAAAATACAGTAAAAACAATAATATTGTTAAGAAATTATTACAATTTAAAATAACCTTTCTATTTTTATATATTTTAAAATGTAAATTATTGTTTTTATGTAACTTTATTGTTTTAATTTACCAATAATTTTGACAATCCCATTCACAATAAATAAATAATCTTTCTGGCTACACTGAAAAATATTAGCACACCACACAGATCCCTTTAATACTGGGATTTCACCTCTATTAAAAACCTTTTCCCTGTTCTTTTTTTTCATCTTTTTCCTGACTCGTTTCTATTTTTAATCATGCATCTGCAATGCAAATACACATCTCGTTTGTTTGGTTATTGCGTTTCGGGAAGTGACGTCACGTCACTGTCATCATAATGTTTGGGGAGTTCTTTCTGATGGCTTTGTTTGGCATTCATGTTTGCCTAGGGTGTTTCTGTGTTGGCACTAGTCAACACAACAAGGAACAGGTGATATTTCACACACGATGCAGCACTGATATCACACTTGCTGTTAACAGCGATCAATGCATACCTTGAAAGGCATGTCAGAGGGCCTGTGAAATCAAACTTTATTGTGCATTTATGGTGCAGATCAATACATCATCACTCAGGACTTTCCCTTAAGTTTTATAGCTCACCTTCCAGAAGAAATAATAAGAATGGAGAGTGTTTCTCAAAATAACACCAAATAAGGCAAGCATTTTTGTATAAACGGGGTTAGAGATTGGTTGTCGAGATAACTTATTTAGCCAAAAGTGGCATTTACAAGCTAATATTTTTCACTCACCCATGACGGTCAGGAGGAACTTCCTGCTGCTGATACCAGGAACCTTCTTCACCTTGCACTGATAAGTGCCTGTGTCTGTGGCTTTCAGACCCATGATGTTCATGGAGGCATCACCGTTTTTAGGGTCAGGGGAGTTGAAGTGAACTCTTCCTTTAAGAGGTTCGTAATAGTGTTCAAAGGCCCTGTCACCTGAGTACACAATCACCTGTGGGAAGGAACGAGAGATGACAAAGCAAAAGAGAATCATGTTTTAGTAAGTGTAACTCATGTATTGGTGAAATGTTACTCAACATTTCAGTTTAACAACTGTGGGTGGGAAAAAGTGCAGTTTATATGCATCAGTGAAAGGTCAAACTAATGATCACATTCAGACCAAAACCTAATTTTTCTGCATTTGAATGTCAGTTGGACAAAGACAAACACAGTGCTCCCTCTTATCTTAAAAATGTCCTTCAGCACAAGTGAATTATTTGCCCTTAAAATGTACAACCTGAACAAAGTATTCTTGTTAGACTACTTTAACACCTTCTGTCACCAGAAGGTATATTTTAAATGAGCCAATCATCAATACATGCTTATCTCTCACAATGCTACATCGTAAGGGACAGTACAGGTCTGTTTCTGGCTAAAAGACATACGCGCTTAGTGCAAACACAGATAAAGACATGCACAGAGTGTTGTCACCCATGAAGGGAAAATATGGGATCCATTCAACAGACCCCATCCCCACCACATCATTTCCATGACGACGGAGAAGCGACGGCCTCCCATGGCATCTTGAAAAAAAATAATAATAAAGGGATAGGGACAACTGCCTGAAGCAACATACAGGCACTATGACGTACTTCAATTCAGAAAGTCAAAACAAAGTCTGCTCAAGGCAGAGAACAAAAGATACAAAATTGAAATCCGAGACAACAACTGATGGATAGAACCAAGTCCCTGCCCTACATTTATTTATTTTTCAATAATCTGTTATAACACATGACTCAACACAGAAGAAAAGATATGTTGCTATTTTCATTTCATCAGACTTTAACAATAGTTAGTCTTCACTATAGGGTCAGTGTGCAGTTTCACCGCTATCTACAAGTCAAGTCTTCAAGGACATAGTGTGACTTGTTCAAATCAAAGTGTGCATATGTTTACTTGTGCGTCTTGTTTACACTCGAGTGTATGCCTGTAGGTATGTGGACTTCCTCCGGGGCCACATCAGGCTTGTTTGAAATGCAAAGCCGCACTGAGTCACCTGTGAGATCAGTCTGCTTTACAGCCCAGGCAATTTCGGAAGGCCTGCCTGTTTACATCAGTGTCTACCCTCACTGCACAACCACAGATGCTGCTCTGACCCACAGTATCTGCTACTGGGAACTAGTACATGCCAACTACCACAGCTTTTACACAGGTAATCATATACTACTATAAAAGTACCCTATTTACCCCTGTATTTACAAATGTATTTGCAAATGACTTGGCGTTTCCCTGAAACAATTTTAAATATTAACGCATAGACACTAGTTAGTTAAAAGGTTATTTAGGCATTACTTTAGCAAACTTTATTTTATTCCAGATGGATCAAATAAAAGTCCTTACCCTTTTATATTGTATATTACTCAGAAATACACTAAAGTCCAAATGCTTTTTAAAGAATTTAATGCTTTTGTATTTAATTGATCAAAAGTTAAGTCATTTATCTTCTCACAAAATTTTTCCATTTCAAACAAAATGCTGTTCTTTTGAAATTTCCATTCAAGGAATTCCGAAAATAAAACCTACCACAGTTTCCACAAAAACATTAAGCAGCAGAACTGTTTTCAACATTGTTAATAAGAAATCTCTCAAATCAGCATTTTAGAATGATTTCTGAAGAATAATTTGACACTAAAGACTGGAGAAATGATGCTGAAAATTCAGCTTCACTGTAAAATAACTTATTGCGTTGTATTTTATGGTCAACGGATGTGTCCGTAAAATTACTGGATAATTTCCTGGCAGAAAATTACCAGTACGTTTTTTACTGACCTCAAACTTTTGAACGGCTGTGCATTACATAAAATTTTTCACATTACTCAAATTTAGTATCAAATGGCATTTCATGTTGATTTAAACTGTTCAAATTAACTAGACACCTTCTCTCGGACTCACAAATACAGATATGAAAACACAAATTTTCCAATCAATGCAAAAAACAGCAACTGGGATACTGCAAAACAAAAAAACTTATCTCCTTTTCTATATGTAAAAATGCAATGATAAAATCACTGCATGCTGACTTCTGTTTTCTAAATAATGCTTTTGTTTTGCATTTCCCACTGTCACTCTCAGACTCAATCACAGCAGGGCTATTGTGCAATTGCAGGTGCCGCTTAAGAGATTATGGAGCCACAGTGCATGCACAGTGAGTGTCACCCCCAATTCCCATCCATTCTTCAATATAATGCTAACACTAATGGCCAATGCAGTTTTGTATGGAATTCGTCAACTCGTCAACAGCGTCCCACAAACAAGAGAATCATTCACGCATCACTGTGTCCCCAAAGACCTTCACAATGAATACAATCACTGGAAATTGGGTTCTGCATTCAAGGTTGATTCACTGTTTGTTCTTGCGCTTAAAAAAAAAATAGGAACTGTTGTTGAATACAGGAGAAAATGTATTTTCCTTCAATAGGAAAATACAGTGTCAAGCCCTCTTTCATTTTTGATCAAAAGTGAGAGATGAAAAAGAAGGGATGTGTTCAAGATAGACCAAACACTGATAAGTCAGTTGGTCTTTGTTTATAACTCCTCTATCATTTATTGACTCATTTAGTAGCTTTTCAAGGCCAATCAGTGAAGGAAAGGGCAAAAATCCTGTAAAAACAGAAATATTGTGAAATATTATTACAACTTAGTATAACGTATTATTACAATTTAATATAACAGTTTCTATTAATATGTTAAATGGGTGCCCAGGAAATAATTATTGTTATTATCAATGTTGAAAACAGTTGCGCTGCTTAATATTTTTGATGAATATAACATTTATTTGAAATACAAATCTTTTGTAACATTATAAAATGTATTTACTGTCACTTTAGCTCAATGTAGGGGTGGGCAATAGTGTTGTCAAAAGACCCGGTATTTCGGTACCAAGTCGGTACTAAAAAGATGAAAACGTTACGGTACCAGGTTTTCTTAAGTACCGGTGGTACCGAGTACCCGGTCAACCCGGTTCTTGATGCGCTATCAGAAAGCTAGCCTCTTCCAGTGTTGCCAAGTCCGCAGTTTTCCCGCGGAATTGGGCTGCTTAACACTGTTGCCGCGGGTTGTTTTTCATGTCCGCGGGTTGAAAAACGACCCCATTAACGTGATATTTAGCCCCTGGAATGCGAATTTTACCAGGGGAACCCCGCCAAAACATGCGTATTTTATCCTCGGAATGCGATTTTTAACGGGGGACCCCCTCGAAACGCGATTGGGCGGGTTTTGTTGTGAAAACCTGGCAACCTCTTCTTAAAAGCAGTGGCGACCTCAAGAGGAGGAAACGCATCAAACTAACAAAACACCCCGATCAAGTTCAAGCAGGTAAGTTTCAATTACATTTTTAATATTTAGAGCTTCTGTTCTGTAAATTATTCCATA
>NW_015546133.1:2115652-2140131 GCF_001515605.1 Sinocyclocheilus anshuiensis | reverse complement strand
AGTATATTATATTTTCCTTTTACAGCTGCAGACTGAGGAAGATCCTGAAACACACCAGCAAACCCTAAAACAGACAACAGTTTACAGATGTTTTTCAGTGGCAGCAGAACTATGACTAAACTTTTGGGTGAAACTTGTTTACTTTTTTCATACTTTTATTACTTGTGGAAAAACTTTAAACAATTTTAAATAAGTATAAAGAATGGCATTGGTTTTGTACATTTAATTTTTGTTTAATGTTATTAATAAAAAATGTTGTTCAATTAGCATGTTTTTGTGTTTTGCTTTGGTACCGAAATTGGTACCGAGAACCGTGGATTTTCACTGGTATTGGTACCGAATACTGAAATTTTGGTACCGTGACAACACTAGTGGGCAATATGGCAAAAATTTCATATCACAATTTTTTTTTTCAGGAAAATCACGATTCTATCACTATTCTTTGTCATGTTGGTTTAACCATTTTGCAAGTTGTCTGAGCAGTACAGCCAAACTAATTTCTCTATTTTAAAAACAAGGCCTCGGTAACAAAATATAAAATAAAAAAAGAAAAGCAAACATTTACGCTAAAGTGGACAAAGATAAAAATCTTTGTCATTATTTACTCTTTGTTATTAAAAAATAATAACAAAGATACACATTACAAATACACATAATATACAAATAAAACTTTATTTTTCAGGTACAGTAGGTGTATTTAGCAGTATCATTCAAGAAATGGAATGAACAAATACAAAAAAAACACTATAGACACTTCACTGTATAAATTATACATTGATTCATATTAAAGCAACTGTATTAAAGTTATTCAGTCAAGAGCAGCGAGTGACTTTTCTTTTTGTGTTTTGATGTTTTATTAACATTAAAGGGATAGTTCACACAAAAATTAAAAATCATTTAGTCACTGACTCAAAGTTGTTTAAAACCTGAATGAGTTTGTTTCTTCTGTTGAATGTAAAAGTTTTGAAGAATGTAGGTAACCAAACAGCTGCTGGTCCCCAGTGACTTCCATAGTATTTTTTTTCCTACTATCAATGTCAATCAGGACCAGCAACTGGTTACCCACATTCTTCAAAATATCTTCTTTTGTGTTCAGCACAAGAAATTAATACAGGTTTGGGACAACATAAGAGTGAGTAAATAATGACAGAACTTTAATTTTGGGGTGAACTATCCCTTTAATTACAAACGGCAGCATTTAGTCTGCTGTCGCTTTAAGAGCTGCATGCATCGTATGGCACTTTTCCACTGCATGGTACGGCACGGTAATATACAAGCACGCATCTGTTTTTCTCTCAACTGTTTACTTTCACTTTAGACATAACCAATTGTAATAGATAAACCTTGTGTTTTTTTGACCGTATTAGCGTAATCAGACGTGAAAGATAACTTAGTCCAGTAATCAGGCGCTGTTTGACAGGTTTTTTAGCGTGCGACGGAGGCGCCAGAACTGCAACTGATAGAATGTGCACTGTAACACGATACTATAATCTTTCTTCAAAAGCAGATCATGGAGACATTTTAATCATCCATGATCAAAAATCGTGATATCGCACACCCCAGGTCAATGCATCCCTGCCATTTAAAAAAATATAATAATAATAATAATAATAGTTTTATAAACTGATAGTGTAAAATAAAATTATCAGAATTGGACAATACAAGAAAGCCTTCAAAATAGTTTAATACTACTATTATGGCCATGTTTGCCATTTCAAATGCAATACCGCTTTAGAAATGATCTGAAAAGGTGTGACTATGTAGATACTAGGGCTGGGTAAAAAATAAAATAAAAGTCTCGATTTTAATCAATTCTCATTTTTCGAAACGATTCTTAAATCCTGTCTCATGTAATCGCTCAATCAGCATTTCAACTGCGGAAAGATGACAATATTACAGCTTGTAAACAATATATGTCACGTAACGTCACATTTGGGGAAAAAAAAAACATTCGGTGACCATGAACTCGTTAGTCAACTAAAATGAACTCTAGAGAGGAGCATTTTGCTAAATATATGCACCATATAACATATTCATTATAATTTTTACTGTTCTCCAATATTTAATTTATGTTTGAATAAATCCGTTTTTAAAATTTTATGACAGCCATCATTTAAATGTTTAGTTCAAAAAAAGAAATGGAGTAGAAATATAATTATGTAATTGTAATGTTAGTATCACTTTATTAGTTAATGTTAGTATTATAACTTTATTAATCTAAAAAAAATCTAAATCTATTATAAAAAAAAAGTCATTGAGTGTAATTTAAGTTTGTATACAAATCAGTTAATTTTAACCTTCAATATTATAGTAATGTAGTACCAACTGACTCTCACGTATATATTTTATAGCATTTGTTGAGAGATTTTTTTTCCTTGAGAAAATTTGAAATGTGCTGTACCTGATATATCCAAAACAATCAATATCAAATCAGAACCGAATCAAATCAAATCGCAAGCTTGTAAATCAAAATAGAATCGAATCGTGAAATTTGTGTCAATATCCAGCCCTAGTAGATACTGTAATAATAGTTGCCAAAGCAAGAGTATAACACCATGAAAAAACATTGCAAAGAACTGGGGCACAATAACAGTCAGAAATTTCTCCCAAAATACAAAAAAAAAATACGAAGTAGTCCATGTCCAACCTTCAACTTCTTATAAACCATTAAAAATGATTAAATGGGTCAAAGACAAATTTCAAGTCCTGGGGCAAAGCCTAGCAGAACAGAGGGGGAAGAGTGCAGATCTATGCCCATGAGGACGACCCAGCAAACAGCAAACTGAGCAACTGAGGGGAACAGAAATGTGAGGAGAAAGGGAGAACGATAAAAATAGAATGAAAAATTAGGTGTAGAACGACAGAAGAAATGAAGGAGCTTTGAGAAGAAAAAAATATGGAGTAGAGAGAGAGCATGTGTGAGAGAGAGGGAGATAGTAAGAAAGGTGCAAGGATACCATTGAGATCGACCACTGAGGGCTTCTGACCCAATTCTGTCCCCAGCTAAATGCATAATCTCTGGAGAGAAAGAGTATGAGGTAATCTCTGCATGTAGGGGCTGCAGCAGACAAGCACACACATATCTGGCCGCTTACTCTACCTGCAAGCCCAGTGTTAGGGCAAAAATCAGCCTTTTGTAAGGAAATGCAAGATGGTTTAATTATGGTCTATATTACAGAGATAGCATTTGTGTGGATGCAGGGGGAAAAGCAGTGCCTCTGCAGACCACAATTCATAGGGAAGCGTAAGCACTTTAACACACAAAACATCAATACATAACATCAATTAACAGCTGCCAAAACCAATAAAACTCAAATGCACATCAATGTGAGTAAAACCATAATATGACCCTTTATGTAGACCCATACACATATCCATGCAGGGAACAACTTTACAGAGCACTAAAACAACAGGGCACATTCATAAAACACCCATTGCAGTGTGCTGTGTTTCACTCTGACAGATGTGGCGCTCACAAACCAGCACCTGCTCGCTGCAGATCAAAGCAGGTAAAATGTATAATCAAAGGTCAACCTTCAAGGACGATCACACCACCAATACTTGACTTCTAAATGGATCTTAATTGGGATGCTGACTAAGTATTAGGGGTGGGACAATATATCGATATGGCGATATATCGTTGTCCTTCTCCATGTGATACGAGAATCGATATCTGGCGCCAAATATCGATATTTTAATTACTACAATAAGGCACTCTATATAGATTTCCCTGCTCCCAGCATCTAAAAATGCGTGGAAATCACGGCCGCGCCATTTCCACCTTCTTTCCAAAGCATTCTGAGCAACCATGAACCGAGTTCTCTATGAAGATGGGGAAGCAGGAGGAACCGAAGGATAAACAGATTTCCAGCCACTGTATTAGCTCTACTGCTATATATATGTTTATGGAAAATGAGAACTAAAAACTGCCCCGGAACAGCTATCAGCATGGACCATAGGCACCGATCACGTTATTATTGCTGAGCGCTTATTCAGTCCATGAGTAGCCTAACCTCTCCGCTCTGATCGCAGGTGGATTTCCCTCACTATATGAGAGAGCGCCGCCGGCGCGTCCAGTTTTATGTGAACAAAACTGGATGCTCTCCCTCTCTCTCAGATAATACAAGTGAGCGTTATGCAGTGGGCACTGACCGGCAGAAACATAAATCTGCACCTATGGAATGGACAACGAAACAAAACCTCATCAGAGCCGCATGTACTTAACATGTTAAATTTGATTTACAGAACTTCTGTGCTGTTTTCTAACAGTTTGGACTTGAATAAAGAGAGAAAACTTGCACTTAACCTTTTCACAGGCATTTTGTTTTCATAGTTAGACAGATATCGTGATGTATCATTATAGAATTGTCTAGCAATATATTGATTATCGCAGAATCGCTGTATCGTGCTATTATCATATCGTGAGCCATGTATCGTGATTCGTATCGTATCGTGAGGTACCCTGCGATTCCCACCCCTACTAAGTATTGTTGTTTAATCGTTTGGGATTCAAAGTGTGGTTTTCTGATTAAAACTGTGACCCATTTAGCGGCCAAAAATGTTGTGATTATATATCAATATGACTAGAAAATAACAACTACAACAATTATTATTATAATTATTAATACTATTAAATATAAATAAAATAAATATTACTATTGTTATATTTCACTGTAAAATAAAAAAAGAAGTCTTTAAGAAAAATAATGCAATCATTTTTAATAAAAATGTACCTGTAAAATTACAATACTAATATTTCTGGCTATCTTCATTTCTCCATTTTCAAATGTTAAATAAATTAAGCTTTTATTTTCATGGAATACCACAGGGAACTATTAAAGCTTCACTTTTGTTAACAACAGCCACTTTAGAAGCACTTCTAATTAAAAGTTTGAGAATATGATTGGCGAATATTGCATTCCCAAATGCATGTTTCAAGTGACCCAAACACAAAGACGCAAAGATTTCCTGCGAACATCTGTGACACTGAAAACACCGGATCATGAGCTGCTTGTGCTTGAACATCAAATTAAAAATCATATAGGTTCTGATTGGAGAGAATGTTGTGTGAAACACAGGTGCTGTATGTAAGTTTTTGACTCTACTAAAGCATAAAAATATCATAATATGTTTGCAGATATTTAAGAAACATGCTAAGTTAACATACTTGTTTATCTGAAAAACAGTGCTACAGTCAGTTATTCTCCTTTGAAAATGTGCGTTCCGGGCCGGAATGTCGGTCTCTGTTTTGGTTTGTGAAACCCGCCCACTGCCAGTTTACCCAATTGTACTTCGGCACCCTGGGTTGCCAGTTGGCGGTAAACACAAGAGTATTTCATTGCATTCATCGTCATGTGCGCTCGTTCCTGTTGGTGTCGTCAATCTGGCAACCTGCGTGTGCGTCAAGTCTGAGGAGAAGGGGCCGGGTGAAAAAACCCTCTCCAATATTTTGAATTTGGACTGCAATACCTAGTTCAACCACTAGTTGTCAATCCTACATACAGCACCTTTAAGGCTGGAATACACTACACAACTTTTAAAATCTGAACAGATTTTAAAACACTGGCCATCATACACTTACCGACTTTGTAAATGGTTACAGATGAAAAACTGGCCATCATACACTAAACGGCCATGGATCACACACTACCAGACTTTAATTCCGATCACAACAAACTCACGCAGAAATGTGCACCTTGTTGCTAGGAGACACATAACAAATGAAAACAATATGCGTTCTAAAATCAGCTCAAAATATCAAACATGTTTGATCTCCTCCGACTAGATGGAATCAAAGTCTGAAGCTAAAAAAAGAGTCTGTGACCATCATTCACTATGCGATTTTCTACTCAATCCGTCAACTCAAATCTGCAGAGTGGCTCTGACTTCTGGCAACTAACGTCGACTTCTCCAGACTGAAAATCGGGGCAAAAATCATGTAGTGTATTCCAGCCTTTTGGCTAGAACACTGTGTATGAGTGTGGATGTTGACGACGCTTTGCACAACAGAGGCAGTCAAACTAGTTCTGAGAGTTTGTTTTTGCTGATAACAAGAACTTGTGACAGGAAGAGAGGCAACAAAGCACAAGGGACAAAGTCAAACTAAACCTCCCAGAGGCTTTTGAATAATGCAGATATCAAATATGTTTTCACCAAGCACATAAATATACACTCTTTCACATAGACACAAACCTTATCTCATAACTTGATACACAATCACATTGTCTACTCACCACTTTCTCTTCCTTCTGGTTGTCAGAGGGCTGCAGGCTCCACTCAATGTCCAGAGGCCCAGAATCCTCAGCAGAGAGAGTAAACTGACAGTCCAGCTTCACAGTCTCTCCACTGGCTTTCTCAATGGATGTGGGGCTAGTGGAGGTGATCTGTAGTCCACAGGCAGAGCCTGAAAAGAGCAGAAACGATAATGCTTTCAAACAGTAATGAACATGCCGCATACTATTTCCAAAACTAATCATTTTAGTTAAATAATTAATAATAAATAATTACTAAATAATTTGTGCGATCAGCTTCTTTTGTAAACGTGGACGGATGTTGTTTTCACATCACTGCATGGTTTGGATCTGATATCAATACAGAAGTTATAACTCAAAGCCTGTGAAATGCAGCATCCTTGAGACAATGACCAAATTCTGTGGTCTGAGAAGATATGCTTGGTGCATAGCCTCATTAGAGCTGAAGATAAATACATCCGGGATCATCTATTCTTGGAATGAACTTAATTTAGTAAATGACTTCTAACAGAGCACACAGCAGTGGGGCTCTGTACAGCAGAGTTCAAGAATAAGTATAGACATTAGATAAACCTCAAAAAAGCATCTATCATCATCATACGCTATCATTTTCTAACAGAATCCAGACAGGCAGAGGCACAGTTTATAAGCTCCTCTTGATTGATGATACATAGTAAAAACCATTTCTTTACTGTCAGGAACAACCAGCAATATGCAAGTCATATGCATGTATATCTGTCTATCTTCAGCACTGGATTTTTACACTGGATATATGCAAGCATAATAAAAGACCAAAAGTCATTGTAACCAAGTACTGAGTACATGTGGGATGTTTCTAAACAAGTTTCAGTGAGTTGACTCCGCCCATAGACATTCATAGTGATGCACAGCTGAAACTTCAGAACAAGAAAGTCCAGTTTTTTGAAAACAATTAGAAACAGGTGGAGTGCCATTCCCGTAGAGATCAGAATATTGTAGAGGATGCCTCTGGCTACTAATCAGAGTTCAGTCCCATGAGGTTCTGCTCTTTCGTCACAATCAAGGGACTGGTTGTTGATCAGCTTTTAAATTACATTTCACACAACACAAACAGTTGAATGAAGCTGCAGGGTGTGTTGCACCGCATTATATAAGAGAGAATCGTTTAGATGTCACACTTATGACAGTGTGTGAATTTACCTTGGGTATCACTGCTGCTTTGATTTGTGGGGTCGAAGAATATTACGAATGTGTATCACACAAGGAATACTGATTCAAATGAAAAGCGGCACTGCAGTCAACAAATTAATATTGCTGGCACGGGCCATTCAAAATCCCCCCCATTAACAGTAATATATGCTCATTTACCCGTGATCAAAGTAATTCTTTAAACTAATGGATCCTTTGGTGACCATGGCTGAAGGCTGCATTTCATTTCATTTTAATTAATATAGCCAGCTCTCTAGCAGAGATCAGGGCTACGTTGAGGACATGACTTCATTCAATCACTTACGCCTATTCTCTCCATCTGGAGCCATAAATCTGGTTCTAAAACCCATAGTGCTGTGCTCCACTACCACGCTAATTGCAACTCTTCTACAATTTTTTTTAATTATTTTTACTATCAAGTGACTAAAGAACATATGCCTTTCTTACCAAAAATTACAAACCAGTCTAAACAGGCTTTGCTACAAATCAAAGCCACCCTTTACTGCCCCACCCTTTATCTCAACTATAATCATGCAAATGAAATAGTACATAACAGTTTGCGTATATGATGGACGTCAGTAATCAATACTGGCCGAGCATGAATACAGAACAAGAGAGCTGAACTGAATATAAACGAAGCATGGCTGTACACAAAAATGTGATTTTCAATTTTCGTTCAATGTGTTCAACAGAGCCAACAGATGTACAGATGCACTCATGAAACGAAAATCACACATACTAAACAAGACACCAAAAATGACCAGGTAATGGTCTTTTTATAGTACCTTAGAGCATCTGCAGTGGCATTTCACAAATGTTTCTTTCAAATTTGTTATTGAATGGGCCTTATTTCCAGTGTGCTACTAGAATATCTCAACTGGGTAAAAGAGTGAATGAAACCAAAACATTTAAAATGCAAATTGAAGGTTTGCTAACATCAATATCCTCATATCCAACTAAACTAATTACACATGCCACAATTCATTTTTCATTATCACATGATTGGGCACCATTTTGACGGGCACATCATAGCAACCTATCAATAAACCACCACAGATGAGTGTTGAAGTCGCCAAAGACTAAAAGTGGACTGCCATCCTCTGGGAATGAGGACAGCAGCCCATCCAACTCTTCTAGGAAGGTAAATTATTGTAAAAATGATTTCATATTAGAATTACACTGACATTTAAACACATGTAAGCATCTGAGGCCAATTTAAAGCAGGAAAAACTGCTCCCATTTCAAAATTCAAGACATGCTAAACTGCAGAGCTTACGTAATCACGTAAAACGGAAAATACACAGTACATGTCTGCATTCAAATATCTGAAGATTAAGGAAACAAGAGGAGATATTAATCAAGAAAAGACTTAGGATCTGCTGCCTTGGTAAAAACATGTGTAAGGCCACGTTCACACAGCAGCAGAATACGGTTGTCAGTCCTGTTTTTGAGTCCTTAATATGGTTACGTTCACACACAGTTCAGTTATTTACGGGCTTGACAACCACATTCTGTAACCGAACTCATACCCGTAAATTTTCAGGACTCATAACCGCAGTCTCGGAACACATGTGTTTTGTGTGAACGGAACAGGACTGAACAACTAGTTGTCTCTGTAGAAGATTTTTATTAATCCAAATAGGAATTAATCAAGTATAATCATTATGAATATAGCCATTTAAATATCCAGTTATACTTCCATTATAATCCCATATGCCTGTGTGTAGAAACAGGCCTACGTGGCAGAATGTACAGACCTCAGATGAGAAACATCTGGGAAACATAAGTGGGGGCTTTCTTTCTTTACCATAACAAGACTCAGGGGGGGCTTCTCTCTAGGGAGAATTGTATGCACAAAGGAACCATTCTATGTATGGAAAACGGGTCTTTCGTTAAATCTTCATTAACCAACAGCAGCTTTTAAATTTGGGTGAAGTGCGGAGCATTTGAATTAGGGCTGCACGATAAAGCGCATGCGATATTTAATGTGCATCTTGTCAGTAAAGCCGGTCCTTTAATCAGCGGTAAATCTCCATCACCTGCGGGCTTTCACATGGAGCAGCATTAACTACACAGAGCCGTTGTTCACTGACAAGCTGCGCAAAACCACGATCATATTTTGCGCATGTTTTGTGCAGCTTGTCAGTGAACAACGGCTCTGTGTAGTTAATGCTGCTCCATGTGAAAGCCCGCAGGTGATGGAGATTTACCGCTGATTAAAGGACCGGCTTTACTGACAAGATGCACATTAAATATCGCATGCGCTTTATCGTGCAGCCCTAATTCAAATGCTCCGCACTTCACCCAAATTTAAAAGCTGCTGTTGGTTAATGAAGATTTAACGAAAGAACCTGCGGCTCAATTGGACTCTTGTTGTGTCAGAAAGTGATAAGACTTTCAGTTTTATGGACATCGCCATCTTTGATTTTACTTTGGTCACTGTCGCTATGGTTACTGGTAAGGAATACGGCTTGACTCCCATTGCACGTTCATACAGACAGTATTCTAAACACAACTGTAAGCTGCTGTGTGAACGGGACATTTCGAGACTCACACCTGTAAAGAAAATGCGGTTGTCAATCCCGAAAACTGACAGTGTGAACGTAGCCTAATACTACTCTACATAAACAACAGACATGTTGCTGGAATCTCATGGAACCTCAACAGTGCCATACTGAAGTTTGAAGTTCAAAATACACTTCTAGTCACATGACCAGGTGCTGCCCAACACTAGAGCTAATCTCAAGTGAAACGGATGCTGACCATGTGGGTCTGAAATAAGGGGGACCTAACTTCTAAGAATATCCATCTCTGCCTTGCTGTTCTTGACCTCCACCAGTTGAGCATGACACAACAAATCCATGAGGTTTAAAAGAAAGCAATTTGACCTACTAGAATGAGGCCACAAGACCACCACAACACTCTCTTTTCTCAGTCCCCCATTTATCTCCCGCTCTCATTCCCATCCTAACTCTCCTTCTCATGTCCCGTGAGCCCCAGCCCTGCTGATTGTAGACCCCCTTTGTGTGCTCACAATAGGTAAAGAATCCTGTCTCCTGGCAACGTTGGGGATAAACGAAAAGGGGGAAGGTAATGCAGATAAAGAGTGAGAAATACAAACAAAACCAAAAAAAGTGGGGGAGGCTGAGTGAGAGGAGAGTAATGTCTTGGTGTGGACAGAAAGAGAGTGAATGTAAACAAAAGACTAACAGCAATGGGATTTACAATCAGCTTTAAATTGCAGAACACAATTACAATCAGTTGCAGATCAGAAAAACCCATTTACTGTGTCCCAATTTGCCTACTTATACTATGCCCTAAAAGTAGGTACTCTTTTTCTGAAGTAGTAGTACATACTTTTGAGTATGTAGCAGAATAGTAGGCAAGCTTTGGGACATACTACTTCGTCATAACTGCGTCTTTAACGGATGCTCTGTTGCTTAGTTACGTACATCCTGTCACTATTTAAACTGCACTGTCAATCATCTTGTCAAAGTTAACATTATCCATATTTTGTTTAATTTCCTACCGTATTCTAGAGAAATGAAGAGGCATGTTGATCTGCCAGTCGCGGGTCTACCATGCTGAGAACATGCTGCAAAAAATCGCGCGAATATGAACGTGGTTTTGCGCAACTCGTCAGTGAACAACGGCTCTGTGTAGTTAATGCTGCTCAATGTGAAAGCCCGCAGGTGATGGAGATTTACCGCTGATTACAGAACTGGCTTTACTGACAAGATGCGAGTTAAATATCGCATGCGATTTATCGTGCAGCCCTATTTGGGACATAGGCCTACTAATTCTAATTTCGAATACGATTTAGGATGGATATAGTATGTGAACTGGGACACAGCAATTATGTCAAAGTTAAAAAAAACAAAACAAAAAAAACGTCCTGGGTCCACAACCTTAATAAGCAGCAACAAACAAGACTAGAATAACACAAACGGGAAATGATGAATAGAAGGTTTAAGGATCTTTATGCAGAAATGTTTACACCAATGCCCCCCTGACGTTGCATGATAACAAGTTTAGCTTGTTTTCTAGGAGCAGTTTGACCTATGAAAACAGTAAAGCAATACTAACAGTCAAATGATGACATGCACACTCATTGCCATTATAGTTTTTCAGATTTCCCTAATAGTTCAGCCTTAAAAAAAAAAAAAAAAGCATAAAAACTTTATCTTTTTAAAATAAAATAAGTTTAAAATAAACTTATTTTTCTGCACACATGTACTCACCTACAAAATCACTTCAATGATTCTAGAATGATTAATTCCAAATAGAGGTATTCAAATCATCTTGTCAAAATGTTTTTCATATCACAATATGTATTGCAGAAAAAAAATATTGAAATGTTTTTTCCAATATCATACTGGCCTAATAAAAACACACTATGTGTGCAGGCATGTCTGAATGTTTAAAAAGGTAAGGAAAAAAAGCACAGTGAACGTGCATGCGTCAATAGGATTGATGGTAAGTGAAGGACAATTATCAATTATAAAACAGTGATAAAATCATGTGTATGTCACATTTCCATTTCCCAAAGTCAATTCAGCGATATCTGAGTCACACTCAGGAAAGGAAAGTTCACTCCCGTATATATGACATGTAACAGGAGGAAGATTTGGAAGGATCTTTCCACAGATTCGATCCCTCTGGTGTACGGACAAAAAAAAACAGTTAATGCATTTCAAAAGCTAACAAGATTGTTCTGCATATCACCATGTGAAGCTGTTGTGCATGCAGTACAGCAGAGCTTGAATTGTAATTAGGTTGTCATTCGAGGATGGCTGGAGTACACTGTTAAATTGCAAACAGAGCGCTCGCTCTCTCACTCACATAAACTCTCATTTCAGAAGCAGCAGTGGAGTAGGAGTTATTTTGTATCTTCCTACAGCCAAACATATGGATAGAGTCAAAGTTTTGACTTTTACAGTAAAACAACAAAAATTATGAGAAAGTGGTTTAAGCGCAAAGAAACAGAATTTTTGACTTTTTAAATCAGGCCCCCTCTGACTCTCTCTCTCACGTCCTCAAGGAACGGGAGGCAGTTTATTTATCATCTTATAAGGTGACTGAGCCAATGGGCCATTACTCTCATTTCTCTTAGCATCTGCTTATCATCAACTCCCTCCTCCACTCCTTTCTCTGCCCTTCAGACAAGTGACCTTTCCTCTCCTCTCTCCTCTGCTCTGCTCTCTAACCCTGAGACAGACGTAGTAATGAATGCAGAACCATTTACATTTTTCCCTGCCCAACCTCAGGTCATTCCCACACCTCCCTCCCCCACCACAAATAATGCAACACTTTCCCATAGTTGGAATCCCCTTTGTATATGGCTAAGACACAGACTCCTACACCTCACACTGGAAATACATGATTTGGCTTTCTGCTGTATAGGGATTCAAACTGCATTTTCCTGTGTGCCAGAGTTAGTTAAAGAAGTTAAAGACAAATTAGAAAGCTATGGTGTTCACGTGACAGAACAATAGCTTTTCACCACTACTGCAAAAGAGCTTCACACATTACAAACGAAAAAGATGTGCACACAATATGCAAAGCTTGAATAACACTATGGCACAATCATCAGAATAAAGTGCCACGTAATCTTAGTGGGACTGATTTTTGCAGCCCATAATGACTTACATTCTGTCTTTTAAATGCTTTGAATTATTATTAAATTATTAATTGTCAATTTTTTTGGGGGATCAGAATAACAGATTTTGGTTGGCTAATAACCCCCATTTTTTTTGCAGAAACAAGACCAAAAGCTGCCACAAATACTATGGCAACTGGTTGATTTTGCATTAATTCCTGCACATTTTTGAAGAATATGCACAAACTTGCACAGGGTGAGGGAAGTGTAGAATTTAGTGAATGACAGGCATTCCAGTTCTGCTGAGCTTTTATGCGGGCGCAAATTCCGTGTGAGCTTAGTCACAACACATTCCAAGTAACTCACCATTAACTGGAAAAAAATTTACATGAGTAGAACAAACAAAATCACAAGATTAGAATTTTTAGTAAAGTTTAGTAAAGAGAAAAGCAAGCAAGTTATACATGTCTGGAATGAGCTAAGGGGGAGTAAATAATGACAGAATTTAAATTTTTGGATGAACTATCCTTTTAAGATAATGATCATGGTCACAAACACAACCGGAAATCAAGCAAGTGTACTAGCAGGAACAAACCCTTTATAATTCATGTAAACACAAGAGGATCATGTGCCTGGTCAGTGCTTGCTGAGAGGCCAGTCCAGGAGACAGACCCCGGGTGAAGGGACAGACTGCTGATTCCATAAATCTCTCCTGTCTACAGGGAACTACACTAATCTAGACACATGTATATTTCCACGCAGTCTGTCTCTCTCTTTCAATCAGTGTCAAATAAACTCTCTTCGTTTCTAATACACAACTTGAGCGATCAAACGACACACCAAATCTGAACTAAATCCACTGGTTCACTGACCTCTTCCATCTGCATTACATCAAAACCATTTCCACAACAACTAAACAAATCACAAAGCAGCTTAAAGGGGTGGTTCACTGGGATTTTTCTAGGCTTGATTGTGTTTATGGGGTGCAGTCTAACATGTGTTAATGCTTAGTTTTTTAAAAAACGTATTATTTTTCACATAATTTACCTTTATTCCACACCTCTCTGTCCCTTCTCTGAGAAACAAGCTGATCATTTCCTTCTTTTATGAAGCCCCTCCCTCAGAAATAAGCAATGGGCTCTGATTGGTTAGCTAGCCCAGTGTGTTGTGATTGGCTAAACCGCCTCTAGTGCGCATCTAAACGTCCCGCCCCTCACCTCAGCGGCATGTGCTCCGGTTGTATTGTAAACAACTGCATGTTAATATCGCTTATCAGTTTGAGCCCAATTGAGAAGCAGAGGATATTATTGAAGAGGATCGTGCAGAACCTGTGCAAGCATGGCTTTTAATGGTAGGCCTATGTTTTTTGTTTATTGTTGTCTCATACTTTTAGATATGCTGTTATTTGTAAATGCTACTGCTTATGTTAGCTTTTAATATACAGTTTTATCCTGATTAAAGCTTTAATACAGTACGGCAACTGCACGTACGTCCATGTTTAACGCTTCTCATAGCTATGTGAAAATAGGTGTAAAATTGTAACAGTTCATTGTTGGAGCTGAGCAACAGCAACATTAGACACTAACTAACATTAAAAAAGTGAAATCGCAATGAACCACCCCTTTAAAAAAATGAACACTGCTCCATCTCTGAAACATTTTCTGCTGCACTTCTGTCTTTTTTACGACAAGCAGCAAATTTGGGTGAATAAATTGTAAAACTGTAATACAAAAAGTAAACAACACTGAAGTTTCAGGAAGAAAATGTGGGTGGTATCAATGTGAACAATGTTATTTGAGCAACTGTGAAGCCTGGTATAAAGCTAGCAGTATAAATGAGACAGGAGGGAAAAATACTAAATGAAGATGTAAAATGATAAATGTGGCCCGATTTGTGGCTTGTCGCCGAACTCAAATCGTAAATATCAAACATGTTTGATATTTACGACTCTTGACTGGGCTGCCTCTGACGTGATACCCGCGATAGCCAATGAGAGCGAGCGAGCGTCACCTACCGGATGTTGCGTGCTTCTATAGCTGAAACTTGGCAGCCACAAATATGCCATGAAAGCAGAGAACATCACCCATATTCTTTTCTATACTTTGTTTTTCACTGTACAACAGAACGTGTGCGGGGAGAGCCAGCTGACAACATCTATTGTCCTCTATTTGTTTTTCTTCTCAAGTCACGTTTGATCTCGCGAGTGTCCGTGAGATCTCGTGTCACTGTGAAATCGTTCCTTCCTACAAACATCAAGTGTGTGGTCTCGTGGTCTGGTCTAATCATCTAGTGTGCACATTCAGAGGATTATAAGGCTAAAAATCGGTTGAACTGTCTTCCTGTCTGTGGTCTCCCATGGTTTTAAAATCTTTTAAGATTTGAAAATCGTCTAGTGTGCAGCCAGCTTAAGGGGAGAGAAGTTGAAAGTGGATACATCTCATTTTTTTGTACTTCTAATCTGACAAAACCTGACTACTAACTATCTTTGATCAGTAACTCAGATGATGTTCACAAAGCAGAACAGAGAGAGGCCGACACTACACATATAAAACCTTGAGCACACGTTAAATTAACTGTTTAATTGAGAGCTACAACACTAATCAAATGTAAAACCGGCACACATAATCCCACACTCACATGTACACACAACGGCTTGAAGTTCTCACGCATGTCTTTAATGATTTTGGAGGGGCCGAGAGAGCAGAGGGCTCAGACTGACAGAGCGTGAATATCATTCTAGAACATTCTCTCCTGAACTGCAGTGCTCAATTAAGGATTAAAGCCCCCAACTCGTTTGGCAATGATGAGGCCTCTTCCCAGAGTTATTAGCAATGGCTGCTTATGAAAGAGAGGGCTGGCCTAAAACCGTCATTGCGGCTGACTTCTCTACAGCTTAATGTATAGAACACCGGTCAAATTTTGACCACAGCAAGAATTCCACAAGAGTATGTAGGAGACAGAAAAACAGAGTGCTGTTTCAAAGCAAAATACGGCACACCAATTTATTCTGACAACGCGAGTTCACAAATCCCTTGTGTAGTTACCTTGTCACCATTCCCGGAAATCCTAGAAAGTTTTGTTTCCTAGAAAGGCTATAGGCATATCCCAGCACTGATTATATCTCAAACGCAACTACTCAGAAACAAAACTATTAAATGAACATCCATCTGTATGTGCGGTTTAATTAAACAAAATAAGCCAAATTTGAACTGTTCAATGAAATTAACCAAGTATGCACACTGAATACAGACAGACACCGCAATTACTGAATAACTAATTGACAGCTTCAACAATATGCATATACACAGCTTCCTCATAGCCTGAAATACAGACTACTGGACTGTAATATTAACAAAATGCAGATAAGCCAGCAGACACACTCACAGACATACAAGTATTGTTTAATAATATTTGACTAAAATCCTCCCTGATGTATGGGAGAGGTATCGCTCATACCTCTCAGGTCACCGTACGGGTCAGTCGGCTGCAATGTGATCAGCAGGAAAAACATTAAACCACTTTCTGTGAAATCTGACTGAAAATATGTTGTAGTAGTTTTAATTTCTAAGCGACTAAATTTAATTCAACATCACTTTATTCAGAATTCTAACCAATCTTCTTTTCAATTTATCATTTTCTATAAAAAATGTTTTTAATTTTAATAAACGATCAAAGCTTCCACAAAAATATTAAGCAGCACAACTGTTTTCAACACTGATAATAATAATAAGAAGAAAGGTTTCTTAAGCAGCAAATCAGCATATGCTTTCTGAAGAATCATGCGACACTGAAGAATGGAATAATGGCTGCTGAAAATTCAGGCAAAATTTGTTCGAATATTTCACAATATTACTGTTTGTATTGTATTTCTGATCAAATAAATGCACTGGTGAGCATAAGAGACTTCTGTCTTCAGTCAAAAATATGTAACAACTACAATCGTAGCTCATTCCTAGTTCAGGCCGCATGTGGTAGGGTCATGAGGTAGGGCAGACTGAGACAGATGATGAGTCTGTCTTATGTGCAGCACTATATATAGTTTCTCCTGTAGAACCAGCCGGTAGTCCTCAGGACACAGGCAACTAGTTCACACACTCGCCCAAAACATTTAACAAGACTTAGTAGGAAAAGAGTTTAGTTTAGTATTAAAACTGTGGGTGTTTTTCAGACACCCCCAGGCTGCAACTGTGTTTTATTTATCTACAGAATATTGTATTTCCAATAATGGATCCACTGGGAGCTTGACAAACTGTGAATTTGATAAACTGTGTGCCTGTGTAAATCAATAGCACTTGACAATAGATAAGTGACATTGTCTGTATGGGCACAATGCCTTTACCAGCACTACACTGAATCTGACAGATCTCCACGTTCTAGAATTCATACCAAGTTTGTATGAATACCAAATTCATACAAAACACAGGCTTCAGCTGTTCCTGGTGTTCTTTATGAAAGAGACAGCAGGACAGTAAAGATAGGACTTTAGTCAGGTGAGAGCACTATCAGATCACACCCAGCCCTGCTGATAACACACACCATGTCGACTCCACACAGGACAATCTGTATGGACCTCATCTCTGTAGTGAACAGTCTCAATATGATGAGAGTGATCTCAAGCATTACACACCAGCAAGAAAAACAAACCAGCAGATGTGTTGAGCGCACCTCCGTTTGCTTTGCTCCCTCAGGCTCAGAAAGAGGAAGAGAGAAAGAGACTCTGAATGTCAAACATTAAACCAGCTGCCATTTCCACACAGAAAATATTTAATGATCAATCCACAAAATTGTTTACAGAATCGTTTACCTGGTGATAAAAAAAAAAAAAATAGAAAGGAAGATGGACACTCTTTGGGTTGTTTCAATTATAAAAATCACCCAATGTCAGGAAAATTAGAGGAGTGGAGCATCTGGACTGTAGAGATAAATAGTGTAAGACTGCACTAACAGTGCCACTACATGTGTATGAGTGTATGAATGTGATATAGCAGCAAGTAAGGTCTGCTTTAAAAAGCACTGAATTTGCATCACACAAGCCTGCTGTAGGGCACAGCACATTGTGTGGAACCATACACACATTCATAATGCAATGCGTGTTTCTCTCAACATCCAACAGGCAATGGGCCAGTGAAGTTGCAAATGAATCATGGTGCATGAAGTTCACTTTGCCTTTGCTTTGAATTAAAAGGTTTCTCTTACCCAATCAAAGAGTAAGTAACATTACATAGGGGGAAATTCCAGGGATTTATGTGTGCCTGTTTTTCTTTTACCATTTCCCAGTTGTTTGTTAACAGCTTGCCATCCTCCATCACACCTCCTTTAATTGTATCATTAATTAAATGCAGTACCATTCCAGGCAGTCACTACATGCCTGCACTATAACGTCTCTAAGCTCTAAGACGTCTCTAAGCTCTTGTGGGTAAGCATAATTTCCAAATACATAAACAACCTTCAGATCTAACATACTCATTGTGATCCATATTGTTTTAATGCTTCGTAAAAGAAAAATAAATCTATTTTGTTGTTACATAAAAACACTGCATTTGATTTTGTTGATGTTTGGAGGGCAATATGAGGACAATGTAGCGATGGAAGCCTTCTGGGAAGATTCTGGCTCACATCAGTACTGGCTCACACCTAGACATGCTTATTTAACAAAACCACATTCACCAGACCAGAAAACACACATATGACCTTTTCACAGGCACATTTTATACACTAAAAATTCTAAAAAAAATAGTGTACACTCTTTAGAAAACTTGAAACATTTCTATGAAATTAAACCTGCAGGCCTGAAAATTTCAGAACATTAATTCATCAAATAAAAGTCACTGAATGTAGAAATATACCTGGAAAAGCAACTTGCTTCTCAACCTCAACTACCCAAGTACTTTGAAAGCCAATAAGCCCACACAACATGCATGCCCATTTGTACTCACACACAATGAAACAAACACACTAGAAGCTTCTCGGCCTTGCATCTAAAGAGGTTAAGTCAAAAGTGGTCAAACAGACAGACAGCTGTCTCTCAGCTTAAAGATCAGTCAGGGTCAGACAGGCAGTAATCCCAATGAAAGTGTCTGATCTCAGCTAACAGGCTTTCACTCTCAGCAAGGAACCTCAATCAAAGAATCAGAGAGAGCTTGTGTTCAGAGCCAAAACACCAAAGTGGTCATATACCAACTTCTTATTTGACCAAGGCTAAAATAAAAACCTAAAATACATCAAATGATGAAAAACAGTTTTTATACTCAAATCTCAATTAACATGGAACCTTTTTAAAACACAATAGGTAGGATATGTGTGACAGAAACGGACCCATTATTAATCTTCATTTAAATCATCCTGCAAAACATATTGAAAAAACAAGTGAAGCAGAACGACAGCATGTCTTTGCAAAAATTACATGTCAGAACACTATACGGTGACAAGCAAATCTGATGAATGAAAATTTACATAAATCAAACCTGACATTTCATTTGAAATATTCAACACTGTAGCCAAGCGCCCTAAAAAAGCAGTTATTTTATTTTGCAGGCCTGGAAAGCTTGAGTCTTCAGCTTGGGTGGATTTTGGAGGCAAAAAAGCACACATGAGGCTGTTTCTATGATGCTGAAGGAATTCATATTCTCACCAGTAAAGAAAGTGGGACAGATGTGTAAGGCTAGAATACGCTCAGAAGACAAACTAAAATATTCTGAGGGAAGCTTTGTTTATTCAGGATGCACAAGAGGAAAAATTATCTTTAACCTCCTAAACCAATAAACAGTTAAACTTAAGATTTCCAATGTGCCAGGAGGCTCTAGAGAATCTCCTTTCATGCTAAGGTAAATGTCAAATCATTGTAAACACTCTAAAGAATGAAGTGAAATGTCAAAGTTCTGATTTTAAAAAGGGGGAACGTATCTCTGTGGATGAACAAAGGACATTTCAAAAATGTGTTTGTATTTGTGTCAGATGAGAGCACATCAGAGAAGAACAGTAAATCTGAGGATTACAGAACACCTAGCGCTGCCTAAATGCATCACTTTATACAGAATGAAAAGGGAGGGGAAAAGAGAGAGAAAAAGAGAGAGAGTGCACTAAAAGTACTGAGATAGCAAAAAAACAAAACAAAAAAAAACTATTCCTTCTGATACTAGAACACAGGATGGAAAGGGATGAGAGAACGACACTGAGAAATGATGGCCTTGTGACGTGGCCATGAATTAAACATGAATCCATTAAGACACTTAACAGCTGGCTGCCATAAAGCATTTTTTCAGAGGAACATCTACAGTAGCAGAAATCATACACAGCAGCTTTATACTGGCATCACACTGACTTGTAGATTCAAAAGGCTTAAAACAGGCAAACCTGAGATGCAGATTTCAGCATAAAGGATTTAAAAACTAGGTTAAACTTCATAACTACCACTGCATGGGTAAAATATTTTACTATCACAACAGAACAAACTCCTCTTCAATCGTTACTGTTTGCCATGTACCATAAAAACACAGCTTATTATATCAAGAAGCAGTCTCCAGGGAAACAATGTGTTTTGCAGTCAATTACAGACATTTTTTTCCTCTGCATCTCATATCTCTGTCTCTTTCATTAAAGCTCTCTTTAAATGTTCACTGGCTTTGAGCAAAATGCTGTTGCATATACAGCCCTTACGGACAGTCAAGCACATGCACTGAAAATAAATGCATCAATATTTGCATAGCTGCTATTTTCTCCTTATGTTCTAACTTTTAAAGTTAGCAATATTTTCCAGAATGTGTCCAAAAACATTTCTTAATTGATCTTTATTCTTAAAATTGTTCTAAAGACAAAACTTCAGTATTTGAATTCCTGAAAAGAATGTTTGTAGAAATCATTGTAAATTAGGGCTAGGTATCGTTCAAAATTTTTTTGATACCGATACCTTGACTTCAATACCGGTTCCTCAATGATACTTTTTCCGATACTAATTTTATGAAATTCGTTTTAGCAAGATTACATAACCTAAAAAAAACTTTTTTCAGCTTGTTGATGTTTTTACAGACTCAAAGACTCATCTCCTGAGCCACTGCACAAAGGAACAAAATGTAACCAACACAATAAATCAGTGCAAATAGTTTTAATAAAGCTCAAATAGTTTTCAGTTTCCACATCTTTTAGGCTATATTTACACTAGTGTGTTTTCATTTTAAAACGCATAGCTCAGACAGAGTCATCATTTCTATTCATTTTCCACTGATTTACACGATCTGATGAGCATTAGCTGCTTCCAGCATCGTCTCAATATGTTTTCTCTTCCGCAATCGCGGTTCTGACTCAGAGGAAGCGCATTCGCTGCTCATGTCAATCATATTATATGTTCATAGCCCGCCCTGTCTCTGATGACAAACAACCATTACACTTCCGCGTACAGTTTTGTACAGGAGAAACCAAGGAAAACATTTCTATGGATGAAACATGAAGCTAATAAACACACAATTACGACAGTATATGATTTGTATGTGATTTTTATGAGATTCTGCCTATTTTCATAACAATACAGGGTGTTAACATGATAAATGCTAAGCAGGTGTAGCGATTAGCTTGATATAAAAGGCTACAAATAGCACATTTAAGCAACATTATATGACCAAAACCCACATTAGATCGCAAGTTATTACAAACACTCGATGGTGGTTTACATGAGTTTTGAGTAAAAGCGTAGCATAAATCTTATAAATTGTCTTATGTAGCATGATGCTACAGTGTGCATGAATGGTCACGTAACATGCGTTTTTAGTCATTTAGTGTGGATGGAGATCTTTTCTGAAACGTAGTGGAAATGCCAGTATGAATGAGGATCGTAAAACGGTGTTTTAAATTGAAAATGCACTAGTGTAAACATAGCCTTACATCTATGGTGGTTGGGATGCTTACACACTACAGCCTCACGTGTGAGCCACATCTCTGGGTGTAACCGGCGTGAACTAGCATTTTTCCTTGATGCCTCACCAGAGTCAATCACCAGCACTTGATTTAGGCTTGCTGCATGCTTATTGGCTCACTGACATGACGAGATTAACCCATTAGGTATCGAAATTTGGTACCGAACGACTAGACATTTTCCGATACTCGATGGTAGAGGCAATTCGGTCGGTGCCTAAAAAGTATAGAACTCGATACCCAGCCCTATTGTACATAACGTCTTAGTTACAGTTAGTACTTACATTTTTTTTTGTACTTAAAAGAAACAAAGAAAGATGGTGCGTTGCCCCTGTCAGTCATCCGATCACAATTGGTCATCCGAGGCACATTACACCTTAAACCTTATTTTATAACATGTAGGGCTGAAACGATTCCTCGAATACCTCGAGTAACTCGAATACAAAAAATCATAGAGGCAAATTATTTGCCTCGAGGCTTCGTTTAGTCCATTTACTGTAACTACACACGGAACACCGTGTTTCCCCATGGACCATTATTACTGACGCACAACCCGATAAACGCTGGACCACAGACTGTAAAAAAAGCACTGGACATATTTAAGATTGTAAATAAATATGGTGGCTAGTTATGATGTCCCTACGTTTGCTATGTTTTGTAAAAGACTAAGCGCCATTGTGCATAAAAACACCACAGAAAGAAAGAGTGCCAGTTTTCACCTCTAAAATCAGCACGATTACAAATATGATTTTATTCAACAGTTCACTAAACAAGAAGGTAATTTTAAGAGACTTACGTTTTAGACACTATATTGCCTGATTTTGCCAACAAAAAAAAAATAAAAATCCAAACACAGCCACAGCGCTGTTTTGCGTCTCTGAGCAACATGACGGCATTTCGTTCCTGAACGAATTAACCGTTTAAATGATTCGGTTCAATCGCAATGACTCACTTCTTAACAGTGACTTGCTGCCACCTACTGGCGGTTTTAATTTGACATTTAAAGTATCTTTTCGTTTTTTTAAATAATTTTAAATATCATATCAGTATTCAATGTTTTATTTTTAAAATAACAAAATATTATTTATGCATGTGTAACTGCAGGTTAAATGCATTCATGTCCCTCTGTGTGGGAAATTCATCCCATGCAGCTTTTGTGTTTCCTCTGCATTGCATAGATGAATTTTGATACTGATATCATTTGTTTGGTAACAGCCCAAATGTCTTTTATTCTAATTGACTGATTAAATGTAAGAATTTAATTCAAAAGATGATGCACATGTTTAAAAATTGTGTATGGTCTCTTGTTCTTGTTCCAAGTTACCTTCCTATGCACTGATTTTTGCCTCTCACAAAAGCTTCGTTTTAGTTTGTACTGTTTACCTTTTTTAAAGTAATGTGAAATTGATTTGTTTTTTATTTATTTTATTTATTTATTTATATTTTTATTTTTTTTTATTTTATTGATATATTTGTATTTGCATTTTGAATGTAATTTGGCAATTAAATGCATTAAATGGGTTTAGTTTTCACGGTTATTAATGTATGCAATTTCAGCAATAAAATCTGTTGTTTATTTTAAGAGATCTATCTTATTATCTCTTGTATTATTTTAAGAGATCCATCTTATTATCTCTTGTATATTTAGTATTGCTCTTTAATAAAGAAAAATGACTTCTTATCCGATTACTCGATTAATTGATGGAATAATCTATAGAATACTCGATTACTAAAATAATCGATAGCTACAGCCCTAATAACATGCATTTTATTTAGACCCCCCTCCAGGGCTTGAATTTCGGCGCGGGATTGCAGAGATTGCGCATAATTCTACTGATTCCCGCAGTTTCCGTGCTTGTAATGCGGGAAATTCCAACAAATATTTCAACGTGAAAGACGCTCGCGACAGATGACGGAATGTATCATTTGCACGTGCTTTTGAGTCTTACAATTTTAAACATTCAAGTGCTCAATTCAGTACTTGCGCGCCCTATGACTGTGAGACCCTTTCTGTGAGCCGCCTCACACCCAAAGCGCGCGCACAGAGACGTATCTGAGAGCGCATGCCTTATTGCGCGTAAACGGCCAAATACATACAAAAATATGTCAAAGTGCCCATCTTGATTAGTATTCATGTAAATAGTCGATTTATACTAAACACTGTCGACACGAGTTACAAAAACAGTCGGTTATGTCTGTGAAGGTAAACTGCTGGGAAATAAATTGCATGTTTATTTTAGATCTAAACAGTGTTCTGTGCTCGTCTGTGCAGACAAAGGCAGAATAGTTAGTATGTTTTGCTCAAAAGCTTTCGCCATGGCATTAGAGCTGGTACACCGCTGTCGCTTGTGAAAACACAATAACGGCGCTGTGGGTGTAAACTTGCAAATTAAGGGGCGGTAATATTATAATGAGATCCCTTTGCAACGTCACCAAGGGAGCGAAAAAAGACGCGCTCGTTTTCTCAGAAGCTTGCAGAAAAAGGCTTACCAAAACAAAGTTACTGGGTTAATCTTTTTCACGTTTCCTTGGTTGGT
>NW_015546133.1:2098228-2115601 GCF_001515605.1 Sinocyclocheilus anshuiensis | reverse complement strand
GGTAATATTATAATGAGATCCCTTTGCCACGTCACCAAGGGAGCGAAATCAGATGCGCTCGTTTTCTCAGAAGCTTGCAGAAAAAGGCTTACCAAAACAAAGTTACTGGGTTAATCTTTTTCACGTTTCCTTGGTTGGTAGATGCACCGGGGACCTAATTATAGCACTTAAAACACTTTAAAATGATATGTCACCTTTAAAGAGTCAGCAACCTGCAATAAACCTGCTGCTGTCTGTCATTAATGTTTATTTATACATTGAAGACTAACCAGTGTTATTTTAAAGTTAAATAGATTATTCCGTTTCTGTGGTATTTCTGTACCTGAATATTACTGTTAAACCTACCTGAAAAACTTAAAGCACAGTTAATTTTAGTTGTATCTTGTTATTGTATTTGTTTGTGCCATTGCTTGTCATTAATCTATTCTTATTTTATTACTGACTGTTTACTTGTCTTTTTTAGTTAAAATATACTCAATTCAAAGTTTGAACGTTTTTTTTTTAAGTATCTTCCTCACAATATAAATATGAATCAACAACACTGTAAATTGTAAAACACAAATACACTGGGTGACGAAACATTTAGGTTGGATGATTGTAGTTTACAAAGGTCTAAAAAAATACTCTAACTCCCCCCTCAAATAAAAAAATCCCCCCCATAAGAGCCACCTAAAGGGGGAATTCCCCCCATTTTCCAAAACGAAATTCAGGCCCTGCCCCCTCTTAGTTTGTCACACTCTACATCACTTTCGTGGGAGTGCAGAGTGCAGCACATGAATACAACTTAATGAATGAAGCCATTACTCTACTTACGATCGAGCAAGTAAGAAAGCGAAAGGAAACAATAAGAATGGTAAAACTGATTGAATCTTAAAGGGGACATAACTTAGAATGCATGAAATAGCATTAGACCCCACTTTAACCTGTGTGTTTTTACCACAACACAAAGAAGCTTGAATAAATGGTTTTGGTGGTTTCTCTAAAAACACATCCCATAACGATCACATGTCAGGTCAGTGGGTGGCAAGTAGACAGTCTTCTGTGGTAGTTCGACCACATGTAAGTAATTGAAAGTGGACAAGCTCAATGTTTTAGTTCCTGTTTACACCTGTATATAGCATCGTCCAATCATGATCGGATCAACAAAAACACATCTTAATACCATGTGTAAACAAAGCCTATATGTGAGACTGCTCAAGAAACTGGTGATTAGACCCCTGATCATCACAACCCTGAGGATTTTAATACCTAAATCCAAAACCCAATGCAATGACAAGGTCAGGCAGTACATACAGACACAAGCTGTTGACACCTATGTTCAAGGTTATACTCAGCAGGTGGGCCTTGCTGATGCTTTTTTTGCCTTTGTTTCCTAACATCACATGAGAAACTCAAATATTTGCACTGAAACACACTGTAGACTTCCTTCATCCCCTTTTAAAGCATTTAAACTCATTTCACATTCATTCATGCACACTCACTGTGTCTAATCATAGCTCCAAAGGCAGAAAGTAGGAAATTATCATGAAGGCTGTAATGAAACTACCAGAGCACAAAAAGTTATTTGTATTACAAAATTACAAAACACGTTGCATATGAGCACCACAGGCTAAATGTAAAGATTGCAACAAGAATCCTCCCTCGTGCTGAGAACATGGCACATAAAAAAGGAAATTGTGCATACTAATGATTATCTAGGGAAAACACATTTTTTCCTGCACACGAGGGTCATTTACATATGTAGGAACAGATTACAATTTGCCTTAACATTAGAGTGGGGTTGACTTGAATGCTAATGCCAGAGGAAGTGTGTGTGTGTGTGTGTGTGTACAGAGGGGGGTTGAAATGAGACAAGGACATTCCATTTTTTTACTTTTCCAGTCTGTGCAAATTTGCTTTTTCTCTCGTACGCTGGCAGTCAATAATGCATAATGTTTCTCGATGAGATAAAGTGCCTAAAATTGGTTCCTACACAGCTGCTTTACTTCTTGCATTCCTTATTTCTGGAGGAACTAAATCTCTTTGATAACATAAAACAGAGTGACAAAGATCTTGTACTATACATTAATAAATTTCCTCAATCTAGAGTATAATCTAATCTTAGAGAGCTGGAACAGACTTTAAAACCATCTTTGAATTTGACAATGTTTAAATGGCTTTCAGCTCAGCTAATGCTGGACCAGAGATGAGGTAGTTTTAATGGGCTAATCTGAGTAGTACAAGTAAAGTGCAATACTTGATTTTCTGCTCCAGCTGATTCGTAAGGAGACTGATAACAAACTTTATTTTTCCAGTTAACATGAGTGTGAGAGAGAGAGAGACAGAAAGAGTCTCTGTACTGGCACATATGAAGTTTCGGAGTAGAAGACCTGCTAAAGTAAATCCCAGTAGACATGATTCCTGCATAGTGAAGGTTCTCTCACACACTCACAAACACTCTGTGACTGCTCCAAGACTGCATACACCACACAGATATACCAATGACAAGCTGGCAGGCATAAACACGCACACACACATACACACTCAGTCTTTATAATCTCACACTGGAGCCTGACCACTCTCTCCCACACAAAACACAAACACATAAGCCTATACACCATGCATTAAAAGCTGCATACTTTCAGAGAATATGTTTTCTCCTACCAATTTAGATTAAAGAACAACTGTGATTTTGGATTAAGAAAAACTGCTGCATGACTGTCTACTTTTTCAAGTGAATAAATCCTGAAACATGCTGATTATCTAAGACAAATACAAGAGCTAAGTGCACCGCACACAAACACTGTCCTCGGAAGACCGCGAGGACACAAAGGATCATGTTAACCCAGTCTAGCAGTCCCTAAACAGGAAGGACAGGATCTACATTCCAAGTAATTCTGACAGACGTCATCGGTGTGTTTATGACAGGACACAATGGAGTCAGATAACTGGTACACATTACTAGAAATTCTACCATTGCTTGTCTTAGATTAAATTATGTTACCCATTTAGTTATAAATAAATAACCCATTAAATAAATTACACATTTAGTTTACATTACCATTCAAAAGTTTTTTCTAGCATTCTTTGAATATAAAGTTCAAAAGAACAGCATTTATTTTAAATGGTAAAGACACTTCATTTACTTTAGATGAAATGAATGCATCCTAGTTGAAGAAAAGTAACTAAAAAAAAATGACTGACCCCAAATTTTGAACGAGACAAGGAAGGAAAAGGAAGAGAAAATGACTGAACCCTATCAATAGTCATGTCAGCCAATTCCTCATTAAATCATAAATTCAGCTAAATTTTAGAGTACTCATTATTGTCAACACCATTACAGATGGATCAAACTAATTTCTCAGTTCCAATACGTCAGCTATGTTATTTATGCATAATATTGTTCTATTTTTATACCAAAAGGCACGGCATTAAAAATAAACATTTTCTGCTTTTTACACCCAAAAATTCAGATTCTGTCCTCATTTACTCATCCATATGGTGTTTCAAGACACACAAAATCAGATATTTAGAAAAAAGTCTCTTTTTTTTATCCATACTGTCAGTTAGGTCCTATGTTGTTTTGATGACTACCTTTCAGTGTATGGATGAAAACGGTTTAAATATTATTCAAGATATCTTATTTTGTGGTCTACAGACAATTTTTATTTTTGGGTGAACAATCTCATTTTTGGCTGTATATCCTTTGAAGTACACTTCACAGTGCGATATCAGGGGATTGGAACGTACCACAAGACTTCATCAATCATAGTATCAAAAGGTCTAATTGAGATGGAGACATTTCTGTCTGAATCACAGATTGGAGTTTATTAGTCATGTGTCTGCATTAAGACTCATTATGGGATATAAGCATTACTGAGGGGTGAGCCGAGGGATACAATGATAGATGCACTACAGGTCCTCCTTATCACTGATGAAAAAACAAGGAGGAGCTGATGTGTGATGGATAGAGAGACGCAGAAGGAGAGGTTTCGTGACCTTGTGTTTATGGAAGGTTTATCAGAACAGTGGGAGGAGAGAAGTGTAAATCCCAGCCCAAGACTGCATGGCTATGATCTGAGCTTAACAGTGATTCACACATCCCTAAAAAAAAAAAAAAGAAGAAGAAGAAAAAAAACAGCCTTTACATACTTGACCCTCAACCTTGCCAAACCCTCTGAAATACGATTCCATTCTCTTCCATTATCCCTTTTGATTCCTTGTTTCATGCATCTCTTCGTCTCACATGATATACTTACTATTATCACCCTTTCTTCCCTTCATCCTCTTCTAAACTCCCACTCATACATGACTTTAACCTCTGCTTCCGCATCTCCTTTCTATTTGAATCTCTTTCCTACAGTCTCTTTCTACTCCCCTCTATCCCAGTTTGCTTATTTCAGCATGTGTAAGTGATGATCCATGCATGCATAACAAGACTACAATTGAAACTAGAGTGACCAAAAAAAAACACACCTTACAACCATGGTTATTTATCATTATCACCAGGTCAAATGGAATGTGATTGGCCCGCCATAATGGCCCACTTACTCTCCAAATTGAAAAGGAAGGCAATGAAATCAGGCAAGAGAGAGAGTGAGCAAGGGCTTGGCACACGGGATCAGAGTGTTGAAACGCAATAAGAGTAGGTGTCGCCTGCCGTCTCAGGTACGAGTCTTGCATCCTAAAATATTTATGAAGCAGAGGCCTGAATATTCATACGGGTAGCATGTCCTTTCTGTTAGATGGAGGGCATACAGCGTCCACACACACGAACACAGGTGCTTGAAGTGTGATTTTATTCTGAAGCTCAGTCCCTTCTTCAGAAGGACAGCACCAGGGGGAATGTTCATGAACCATGAATGTCAGAATGTGTTGAGAGAAGGAGAAACACACTACAAAACACAGGGCTTTGAGTCGCAGGTGAGGCTGCAGTCAACAATAAGAGTAGGTGTCGCCTGCCGTCTCAGGTACGAGTCTTGCATCCTAAAATATTTATGAAGCAGAGGCCTGAATATTCATACGGGTAGCATGTCCTTTCTGTTAGATGGAGGGCATACAGCGTCCACACACACGAACACAGGTGCTTGAAGTGTGATTTTATTCTGAAGCTCAGTCCCTTCTTCAGAAGGACAGCACCAGGGGGAATGTTGTGTTGAGAGAAGGAGAAACACACTACAAAACACAGGGCTTTGGGTCGCAGGTGAGGCTGCAGTCAATATCAGGGGTTCATTCTGAGAGGCTTTGCTGGTTGGATTAGACAGCGCTGCTGAAGAGCAGAGTAGAAAGGGTGGCCTGAGGCCATAACTCAGCAGCTCGTCTCCCCTTAGATTACACAAAGACAAATCTTGGGGTATCTCAAATAAATATCTCACTGCCTCACAGCATGCCTTCAAGCCATACCTGCTCAACATCGTTTCCTCTCAGTAGGTGCCCACTCTCACTAAACACATCAAATTGTTTCCGTTCAATCTAAAAGTAAACTAATTAGAAATAAATGATATTTATTGAGAGCAGTAAGTGCAATATGATTATAAAAAGAGTACCTTTTATATTAATAGAAAAATAATTATCATAGTATAATACTATAATAATTGTTTGTAGAATAATTCATTATAGGGCTGCGCCCTAATAGTCGACTAATCGTTAGTCTACCAGAAGAGATTTGGTCGACCAAAATTTTTTTAGTCACAGGAAAAATAAATAATTCCACGGGTGAAGTAATGCAGTCCGTGACAGACAGATCCACTTTCGCAACGAAACACACAGCGTCTTCACAACATGGCGGAGGCGGTGGCAGCAACAATAAAGTTATGCCCTCTTTCTTTGCGTGAACATTTGGGCGGCGTTATCCAAATCTTCCCACATCGTGACATATAGGGAAAACTTGAAATCGCATCATATGACCCTTTTAACGGCTAGTCTATGGTAATACAGTACATCGACGCAGGGCTGTCCTTAGCTGACACGGGGCCCGGTGCGAGGTAGGGAGCGGTGCCCCCCTTCGGTCCGATCTCGTTCCGGGGGAGGGGGGGAAGGAGGTTTTGTTTCCTCAAATATGGCTTATCATCTGAAATATGTAAGTATTAGCAGCTTTACATGGCTGCTAAATCTAATGTTAACCTAGAGAAATGTGCGCTGTTCAAGTGTCTGTGCGGAGTGTGGAAGCTGAACAGCAGCACACTCACTGCAGGACAAGTGCACTCACTTGCTCTTAAATTAATCCCTCATTTTTGGTCATACAGATAAGAGTAATACATCTTTCAAATCTGTAAAGACTCTATGTTTATTTGTGTGCACTCACAATACCGCGCTTTTGTAAAATAATGAGAGCAAACATGATGCGCTTTCTGCCATCTCGGTCTGTGAACTTGAACGTGAAACTCTGTGTATATCTTTGCCTTACAGACATTAAAAATATATCTATAGAGAGTGAAATTCAAATGAACTTTCAAATTAACCAATTCAAATGGAAAACAAATTCTCAGATTAAGTAATCCGTATGAATCATAAATACAGGCGCATCCACTACTGCGGAGTCAGTGTCGCCGACTTCATCTCTTAATCAAAGCCATAGCCATATCACCCTGCTTGATTGGCTCTATGACTCTATCTCCTCTCCACCTGTAGCTGGTGTGTGGTGAGCGCACTGGCGCGTTGTACTGTGGCTGCCGTCGCATCATCCAGGTGGATGCTGCACACTGGTGGTGGTTGCGGAGAGACCCCCCAACATGACTGTAAAGCGCTTTGGGTGTACAGCAATACACAATAAAGCGCTATATAAATGCATCATTCATTCATTCATCCGAAAACAAAGAAAGCACTAGTTTATCAAATTATTAAAATGTTAATGCATTCTCCTTACTGTTTTTCCCTGAAACATTCATAATCATTACTTCTGCCGGTGTGCTGTAGCAAGCTTTATGCATGTACCTGAGCGCTTATTAGGCTATGTATGCAATTAAAGGCTCATTATAATGATTTAAATGGTTAATTTATAAACGTGCGATTAGTCGACTAATGCTTCAAATGAACGACTACTAGTCGACCAGAAAAATCTTTAGTCGAGGGCAGCCCTAATTCATTATAGTAACAAGCACATTAGCAAGCACAATAAAAAAAATAGTACAATTAAAAGAAAATAGCAGTTCCACTTTAAATTTGCTTGTTTATTTGTCTTATATGTCTGTCAAATCCACTGAAATACGATAATTAAAAAATTAGATGGTGAGATATCTGACTGGCTGGTAAGAAACTGTTTAATTTATAACAGTCAATAAATTTTCATTTATTAATAAACCATGTGTAAATGAACCATGTTCTGCTGAAACCTGCCTGACTCACTGCAGAAACATCTACTCTGCTTTTTGAGATCTCAGAGCAGTACTTGTCTTGAAAAATGTGACATTAGGTAATGAAAAAATATAAATAAAATTATACATCCATATTCCCTTTTTTTTTTTTTTTAAGTTTTTTTCCCCTCAAACTCAAAAACAGACTAAACCAAGATTTCTTTTTTCAATGGGTTCTACTACCACTATTAGCTGTATGTTTGGAAAAAGCACTCAGGAACCCACTCCAAGTAGTGATTCTCTACAATCACGTTCCAAGGACTCGTGTGTGCTACAGGTCTCCTAGCAACGGTCTCCAGGCAGGGTCTCCAGAGTAGTTTCTCAGGTAACTACAGCACGGGTCTACTCAAGGTTGAGGAGCTTTTCAGAGCAGTACACTGACCTTAAACGGGCTTAAAACAAGACACTACACTCGGTCACTTGTGAATGGGAAGGTCCTGTAGGGTTCTTAATGGCTTTTGAAGACAAGTGTGAGTCAAAATTTAGAAAGGAGAACCAGATATTATTGAGGAGTTGAGTGCATAACACAACATGGGTCAGACATGAATGAGTGAGCTTGCACACATACACAAGCACAGGAGCAAAATAAAAGTGCTGACTGACCAGGGATGTCTGACGGCATCTGGCTAATGTCTAAGTGAAGGGACAAGCCTGTCAGAGCCTGTGGACGGTATTATTGGAAATAACGGACACTTTAATGGACACTAGGGACTATAGGACAGAACAGCCACAGCCACAAACCGTGATTTGGTTTTAGGGGAGGGGCATTCTCATTCTAGACAACATTTGATTGGACAAAAATCCTGTGCAGGACACGTTCAGACACGTTCATGCATTCTGTGCAGATAGCCTGTAAGTCGTAATATTAACGTTATGTTGTATAAATAACGAAGCGTATTATATATGAGATAAATTATGAGTTAAATCCCATTGATTAAAAACCTGCTGCTTCATTCTACTGGTCATCTTCAGAGCTCACAGCTCAAAACAGAAATGTAGAACATTAATAACTACTGTCATATACATAATGAGAGCACTACTGTAAAAATGTTGTGAATTCTTAGGGTTTCGCTAACGTTTAATGTTAACTATCTTTTAATCAAAACATAAAACATTATTTACCCCGTTTGTATCACTATTATAATAAAACGCTGTGAATTTTTAGAGTTTAGTTGCCGTGTTTCTGCACGTTGTTGCGTGAAGAACGCGTTCACAAAAGGAGTTCATTCAGAGCCGCGCAAACACGTTCATGTGCATTCGGAGCATTTTGTGCAGATAGCCTAAAAGTCGTAATATTACCGTTATGTTGTATAAATAACTAAGCGTATTCTATATGAGATAAATTATGAGTTAAATCCCATTGATTAAAAACCTGCTGCTTCATTCTACTGGTCATCTTCAGAGCTCACAGCTCAAAACAGAAATGTAGAACATTAATAACTACTGTCATATACATAATGAGAGCACTACTGTAAAAATGTTGTGAATTCTTAGGGTTTCGCTAACGTTTAATGTTAACTATCTTTTAATCAAAACATAAAACATTATTTACCCCGTTTGTATCTGCGAGGCATCTGTTACACATTTTCCCTGTGTGTTAACGTAATTATGACTGTCGAATGTCTGACTTGACTCTTGTATTTTGCCCCCACCCCCAAACATATGATTCGACTATCAGTCGAATATCAGCAAGATTCAAAAATTCCGATTCGACTATGAAAATCCTTAGTCGGGGACACCCCTAGAAATAATGCAGACTGCTGGCTTTAACAAAGGCATAGAGCATCAGCTAACAACCTTGAAGCTCACATAAGGTCTTTCTTTAATGGTTTATAAGTTATCATTAAAAATCAATTCCCCTATGGAGAAAATGAGTGGGATTTTTACTTCCAGAACCCAACTGTTGCACTCTATCCACCTTATTTTTCAATGCGGAAGTAAGCCGTTTTCTGTGAATGTGCGAGACTTCCGGTTCATTAACCGCTGTAGGGAAATAACGAGAAGAACATCAAAGTGCAGTAAATGGTAAAACGGTTTGCACTACAAACCAGTGTGTTCGTAATTGAGATAATACATTAAAATAACATGGTAAGATACACTAGTTTGCAATATCAAGCAGCAAAACGAGCTGTTTTGTACAGCTAAAAATAGCTGAAAGCGAATGACACAGGAAGCCTCACACATTAAATTTACAAATGGCCGCACCCGCTCCTATGGGAAAAATAAGGTGTATACAGAGAACTATTTCTCTGTTTTTTTACACTAATACGTTCCAGTAACTAAAATTACTTATAGGCTATAGATAGAATATTATATCAAATGATATATTATAACAAATGACATCTGTAATATTACACTTGTGAAAAGGCCATGTCTTCACATCTCCCATTTCCCTTTATGAATAATCTGTGTTGTGACAGAATGACACCATGAATGAGAAATATACATGTAGCCGGCACCAAAAACAACATCCCCATCTACTGAGAAGGACACAGAGCACACAAATGTCAAACTCGCCATTCTGTTGTGATGGCAATGAGTCTGACAGGTTAACACCATGGAGGAATAAATGTCACACACAAGCCTTCTAAAACATACCTGAATGTCTTCCATGGAAATGTGAAAATGCATTATGATTTATAGCTCAGATTAAACACCACAACCAATCTTGCACACATTCCATATATGAATTAAAAACAAAAGCAGTGTGTGCACAAAGCTTGTTATTGTTAGACTCTAGTTTATCAGTAACCAGTAGCCCGGAAAGTCATTGCCCTATCCATGCCACTCTTTCTCACTTGTATTTTTTCCTTGTGCTGGCCTGTATGCTACGCAATCTGAATCTCTATCTAAAGAACACAGGTAACCTTTGACCAAAACTGCACAAACAGTATCAGTTGTTACTCAAGAGAAATAAAATGGAGGAGTGGGTGGTTTGGTTTCTGTGTTAATGCTTGCGTTATCCTCATTCCCTTCCTCTCACGAACCGACAACTAGTCGGTCAACAACCAGAAGTGCCTAACTACTAAAAAGAATGTGCCTCTCATAGAAAATCAATGTTAACTAGAAACAAGTCCACTGCTAAACCTAGTGTGCTTTTGTTTGTCTTCTCAACCAAGGAATCAGTCAATATCAGGTCTTATATGTAGACTTGATAACAAGCAACCTCAGTTTCAGACATCCAGAGGAGTCTTCTTGAGAAGGGGGGTGCAAGTGGAGTTTTCATTGCCAGATGGCAGCCTGAAAGAAGCCCCTCTTGATGGCTTTAAGACGGTTAAGCCTATTGTGCACTGCCAACTAACAACAATATTCAAGAAACGTATTTAGAAAATTAATAATTCCATGTGACCTTTAAACATGTTCAAATAACACATCTGGTTCAACAGCAGCATAAAACAAGACTTTATAACCATCATGAAAATAAACCGCTATTTAAACTGCGCTTCGCGGACTGAGTTCCTATTAACAAGGCGTCGTTAAATTGAAGAAGCCACGAATTTAAAATAAAAACACAAATTTAACTCTTCAAACGTGTACATATAACACAGATGTAACATCTATTTGAGATGTGTATAAAGTACCGTTATACCAGAATTATATGTATTGTGTAAATGTAATGTTTTCCTATTCTGCTTGATATATATGACATTATTTTATAAATAATTCTAAATAAATTAATCTATTTAAAATTAGGGTATTTATTAACATTTTTGTTCTATCAACTAGTAATATATTTAATTTAGTTGTTTCTAAATATCGCCGTAGTAAGATTTTAAAATCTAGGTTTTTAAATTAGTGACCTTTTTTTTTTTTTTAACTGACCAACACTAACGTTACTTTCGCCAATTTGGTTGAAACTACAGCTGAAATGGGAATATTATAAAATTCTGATATAACACAGATCTAAAAACTGAATGAAAACAAAACAAACAAAAAAAGTATTTAAAAAAATTAAATAAACTTTTGAGGAAAGGTAGCGCGCGAGCAAGCTTGACTTAGCCCGCAGCCCTCAGGGAAAAAAAAAAACAAACAAATTCAAACTTACCTGCGAGGAGAATAACATTGATTAAACACAGGCAGGACGTACTGAAATCCATTGCTCTGCTTTTAAGCCACAATTTAGTAACCGGTGTGGGTATAAAAACAACTTTTCCCCCCGACTTGTAATGTTTAACGCTCACTCTTCTTTCGCCAGTCTCGCGTAGCATCAGAAGTCCACTAGCTCGCTCGCGCAGGTGGATTGTGGCTGGAATCTGCACACGTGATTTCCGGAGGTACCAGCCGGGGAACTTTGAGGGGTTTTCACGCCCTCTTGCGTACACATGCTCCAAAGGCGGCAGAGTTTCTCCTCACATCGACGCATATTGAATGAATAATTTAGAAGCACTGATCACTTTAAAGCAAAATCTAATCTTAACCTCTTATTTTTTCTCGCTAATGCTAGAGAGTCTCATGAGCTCCTTACCATAATTTATTCTAGCATTCATCTTTAAACCGTCTTTTGAGAACCTCAAATCTCAACTGTGCCTCCTTCCTTTAAATGACTTTGGAGTAACTATTTTGATGCTTTTCAGCGAAATACTTCATTATTATCATAGCTTCTTAAAAAACCACAACAAATTCCTCGTGTGTTTGCACACACTTGGCGAATAAAGCTACTTCTGATTATTTTCCACCTTCATACGCCCAGATCTGGCACAGCCCCTGCTTAGCGTTTAATAGGTGCATAAAACAGGTATCATGCAAACACACTCAGCATAACCACATGAGGATATGAATACACTGTACCAGTATTCAGGACAGACATTTCACATAGTTTAATGATTTGTTTCCATTTAAAATAATTTTATTATTACTTATTTTAAAAAGTAATCAATAGCTATTAATAACTCTTACTAAAATACTCTGTATAGAAAAATAAGAGGGAAATGCAGTTTGTGGTAGTTTTTTTTTATTGCAAACTAGACCAAAAAATATACATATGAACAGTATTTATAGAGAAGGAGTGACGCTTATAGAAGCTTTTGACACTGTAGCAAAGAGAGGCACTCAAGAACAGACAGAAACCAATGTGAGTGGTGCTACAACTGACTCCTATCATACAACTGGAGTCTCTGTCTGTTGAATATCTTGTCATAGACACTTCCTTTTGAAGTTATAATTCATACAAAAAAACTTCTGAACCATCACAGTTGACAACACAACATCAGTGAACAAACAATACAAGAATGCAGCACTGTTTTGCGTTTATAGTGATAAAAAAAGATGAAGATCAAATTGACAAGTCCAAATGGTAAAACCAAAATTGGACAAATTGTGAACTACAACAATGTTTAACAGAGTTCAAAGCTCTGGTGTGTCCAGGATCCAGATAATATGGATCCATCGGCAAAGCTAATGTAGAACCATTTCTCCTTGCATGACTTTAAGTATGAAGCAGCATCAGTGCAAGATATGGAACAATTAAATACCTCTTTCTAATACAGCCTGTAGTTTGGTCATAATGAACTCCCTGCCAGCATGCCATCATACTTGCTTAAACAGAATTTGCCTACATCAAGCATTTGAAAAATATGATTTTATTAATATTTTTTTGTTTTGATTAGGTTGCTAACTACTGGTCTAAGAGAAACAAAGAAAATAATAATAATGAGAATGACAAACTGTAGTGATGGATAAATTAAAAGTTATGTGGCCCACAGCTAATGCATATTGTTTAATTATATCAAATTCTGTTTATATATTTTTATACTTCCAGACCCTCCCCCCATCCTCCCATATCCATAACCTCTACAAAGATTGGCTCAATGATAATATTTATTTTCCCAAATTGTTTACTGTCCTCGTTTAGAAGGTGGCACAAGGTGATCAGGAAGATCAGCAGGTAACTCATGACCTTCCAGTTTGACCTTGATGAGGTGGTTAGCTAGGGCGAACTCTTCGTCGTCCAGGTACCCATCCTGATCCACGTCAGCAAGCTTCCAGATCTTTCCTAGAACATTGTTAGGCAGCTTGGATTTGACCATCTCTTTCTTGGCCATGGCACCAGAGACCTTCCCGTTGACAGGTGACAGGGTGTAGAAGATCTCATCGTAAGTTGGTTTGTCTCTTGCCACTATCCACTCCAGCTCATCAATGCCTTCACTAGCACCCTCTCCATAGCCATGCCCGAAGGGTCCATTCATGGTGCCATCAAAGGCACCACCCTGGACAGCCTGGCTGGGCATGGCAGCCTCCTCCTGCCGAACGAGGGTCATGAGTTTGGCAATATCATTGGCCAGCATATCCTCCACTGTTTCCAGCAACTTGGGCTTCAGTCCCTGAAACTTATTGAAATCTTGGCCAGCGAGGACTTCCTAATAATGAGGACAAAAAAAAAAGTTGTGTGATAATATTTTTGAAACTAAAATAAAACTAAAATCACGACATAAAATGAGGGGCTATATTGTTATGAAACATTTACCACTCTTAAAACTTTAAGATTATATTATATTTTATTATGGTATTATACTTTGAAACTCCTAACAAACATTATATATTAAAATCATTTTCTGGGAGAGATGGGAATATTTTCATACCTGCATTTTACTGAGTTTAGGGAAATCACCAGGAGAGATCTGATGTTCTTTTTCAATCCTTGCATAAATGTCACCCAGGTTAGCAATGAGCTCCTTTTTCTTATTCTCTTTCCCAAAAACATTTGGCATTTCTTTCTTCAAAGCACTGATGATATAGGCATGAACCTAGAGTTAGAGAAAACTGCTTTGTCATAACATATAATATTTATAATAAATCTGCTATATGGAGACTGTATATGAGCAATCTGTCAATCTGTAAAATTACAGGGACTTGAATGATAATAATATTAAGTTATTATGCAGAAAAAACAATGGTAACATTCATAATAATAAGAAATTTTTCTTGAGCACCAAATCAGCATATTAGAATGATTTCTAAAGGATCATGTGACAGTGAAGACTGAAGTACTGGCTGCTGAAAATTCACCTTTGTCATCCCAGGAATAAATTACATTTTAAAAAGCCTAAAAGAAACCTAAAAAAATCAAAATAAATCTATAAAAATTACATTTAAAAAGGAAGAGGCTGAGCAGGAAAAAGAGTCAATAAACTTGGATTGTGTCTGGGGTGATTACAATTTTTTAAAGTGATCACATGAGGGCTGCATACACCAGATTACTTATCTAATCAAAAACCTTAAAGTACTTTAAATTTTAAAGTATGTGTCCAGACAACACTCCCTACATTACTGTAAAACTAACTAACTATAAAAGGTTTCATTTCTTACTTTGGCTAGACGGGCTCGTTTGATAAGGTCATTCAGCTTGCGCAGCGCTGCATTTCGTGGAAGTCCCTGGATGTCACGGAAAAGGTCTTGCTCCTCTGCCTCAAACAGTTTCCTGTTATCTGGAACCAGGAGAGGCTGAGCCCAGAAAGAGCCGATGTAGACTCTGATGACCTCTGGGGTGTTGACAATTTTGCCAAGTGACCACATGAGGGCACCATAAACCCTCATGAGCTGTTGGGTACCGATCTGATCAGCTTTGTTGAGCACCACCCGTATCTTGTCCTCATGGTTTTTCAGAGCTCGGATCACCTCAGAGAACTCATCTGAGATGTCCAACTTGTGTGCGTCAAAGAGAAGAATGATGCGGTCCACACGTTCAGCAAACCATTCGAGCACTGCAGCAAAGTCATAACCTGAAACAGAGATAATAGTTTTAATGTTTTTTTTTTTTTTCACATTAATGACATTTAATTCACTTAACAAATAGTTATTCAGTTTATTTACAGCAAAAGGAACTTGTGTATGTGAGCCTCTCTGATAAAGCGCAACCCAACACTTATCTTTCTACCCGGATAAAGGGCAGTACAACAGATATGTAACCCTAGAACTTCCTGATTTGGCCCACATCACTCCACAGCACCAATTTGACACAAACAAGCAGAAATCCACAAACAAGTAAACTCACACAATACAGCATAAAATGTGGTTTTCCTGTCAAAAGAAACCCTTCACGTAACAGAACCCATCTCCTTCTCTTCAGTCCTCTTGCATGACAAGGCAATTGGCTCATGAGGGTGGAGTACAGCTGGCCTTTCACATGAGAAAAAAAAAAAAGTCAGATGAAGAGCCATCTAGTTCACTACAGCCGAAATGACATCACGTCCACTCACGCTGACAAACAGGAAAGAGAATAAATTGTCCCACAGACACTCCTTCCTCTCCCATGTTTGGATATTTTCTTGCATAATGTTTTAAAGGATCACAGGGAACAATGGAAATCCGAGTCAAATGTTTTGACAGTAGTCAAGGAGATGACGATGAGTCAAAAATAATTTGAAGATGCTGGAATATGAAATGAATGTGGTAATGGAAAGTGTGTGTACTCCCCCAAAAATGCTATATTTTCTCTTAAGTATTTTGACGTCTTCAAGAAGCCAAACGCACAAGCTGCATGCCCATTTTACAACAAGGGCCAGCATAAATATTGCTAGACTCCACAAATTCAGCTCACTTGCCAAAAAGCTGCTTATGAGATCTTGAGGTCAAAGGTTTATTAATCTTCAGAGATTTATCTACAGTATAAGCAATAATACACATACTAAAGCCAGGATTTCCGGCCCAACTCTCTTGCTTACTGAGACAGAAGTTACCAATTTATGTTTGGATTGTGTAGAGCGTGTGTGGAAGACAGGGAAGACTGAATCCCAACTCACAACAGTTGTGTCAACGTCAGCAGGATGTGAAATCTGGATCTGAATCCAACATGGGCGTGACTTCACAGATTCAGTGCCGTCCTTTATCGACTGTTATCCATCACAACACTGATGGCAATACTGATGAAGCAGGCCTATTGAATTATAATATATGCTGTTATAATCCATAATATAATATTAATCTGCCCTAAAATAATTTAACAAGAAAAAACTGAAATGTAATTTAACTAAATTAAAGAAAAGCAAATAATTGTACTCATACTTACAAGACCTGAACTTATTTGGTGTATCTACCTAAAAATGGATTTTTCTTTTCCCCAGCAGTTATGAATTTGCTGTGTGGATATATAAACAATAAAAGAATGCTTATTAAAAGCTTCTTTATTCATATAAATCAGTATTCTTTCACAATATGATCTATTTTTTCTGAGTCTGAGTGATAAAGTCGTCTTAACTATATTCAGAGCAGACACAAATGATGTTTTTGTGTGTGTGTGTGTGTGTGTGTATATATATATATATATATATATATATATATCAGCCAAAAGTTTGGGGTCAGTTTTTTTTTAATTAACACTTTTATTCAGCAAGGATGCATTCTGATCAAAAAGTGACAGTGACTTTTAAAGAAATGCTGTTGATTGAATATATATATATATCAATATGGCTGGTAAAGACTGTAACAGCGGAGGTAGCTCATATGAAAGGTATTTTACTTTATTTTTCGCTATTATGATATGGCTTTTCCAATTCTTTGCTTGTTTTCCTTCTAATACTTTCCAAAAAACATATCCTTGTGTAAACTATGGGATATCCTTTTGCATAAGCATGTCACAGTAATTGTATTTGTTCCAGCACTAAAATCTGTGCAAGTGGGCTCCAAATGCTGCAATTAATAAAAGAAAATTAAATCACAACATTGCTAATATCAGGACAATTTTATCAAGACTAATTTAATTACGCCTTTGCTGATGCAGATACGGTTACAAACAAAGTTGCATCATTCATTTATTCAATTCATGAACAAACAAACTAAAGCAAATGAATGAACAAACAACAAAGCACAGATGAATGAATGAAGACAGACTAAATGACTGACCGTCCATGCAGGAAACTCTGTTCAGATAAGTAAATATAACTTTGGAAAACAGAAATCACACCAGCTATCTACAAACATGTCAGTTGTGTGTATAATATGTACGGTTAAAACAAGGCTGGGACTTAAAGTTTACAGCCAACACAAAGATCGTACCAACCGCCATAGATATACATTTGGGTTCATGCTAGTCTAAAGGTTGGACCAA